>NC_026002.2:826176-1101718 GCF_000442705.2 Elaeis guineensis
AAGTTGAATTAGATTAGGTCAAGGATACTCTAGACTCAACTTCAATAGTTGTAGTTGAATGGGTCCATGTCTTTAACTAGACCAAGATGGACTTAATTCATGGCTACGCGGTGGAGCCCTATTTACTAAGTTGATCAAAATTAAAACTAATGAACCGGTTGGTGTCTAAGGTAAGTTCGGCAGTTTTGACCAGTGGTTCTTAAGCGGGAGCTACTCGCATTGATTCGATCATTGACGAGTTAATGGCAAATCCCCACCACTGATCTCACTTACCTGACCAATCTGGTAAGTTAGATTTTGATTAGATCACTTGGTGATTAGAGCTCACCCATGTCATTAGGTAAATCAGTGTGACTGATTTAGGTGCTCCTAATGCCAGTTTTAATTAAATCTTTTTTTTAATCTGATTTGGTGAAGTCAGTGGGAGGATTGAAATTGGCTGGATGATTTCTTCTCTACTATTCTTTAATAAAATCTTCAAAATTATTAGGTTCCTAAAATGATTAAGTTATAATGATAACTAAGTCATAGCCTCCATTAAGTGAGTGATAATGAGTCCATTAGTTCAATGATCATTGGAGGCCCAAAGGCCTGGTGCTCATTGGCTAATAGAATTATTATTCATAATATGATAATTTGATTGAGTCTTTCTGATGGTGGTTAGGTTGGCCGGCCAAAGTCGGGCCTGATTATTTATTGGTCCGATTCACTAAATTAAGTCATGTTAATGGTTGGACCTAACCAGATCCTTTCAGTGGAGGCCAAAGCCTACTGATTAGGTTCTCGGGCAAAATCAATTACTAGAAGTTGTTTAGAGAAACAACTGGTTAAGAACTACCCATAGATGCACATGGGTTGACCAACCAAAGTTGGGATCGTGTGTAGTCTGTGTGGATTCTAGTACCCATTAAGGAATTAAAGTAATTCCTCGAATTGGAGGATGAGGCTACCAGTTCGTAAAAATATTGGGAAAAAACTTTAGACTAAAATCCAAGTCTTTAGTATTAATTTATGTACTAATAGAGGTCTCGTTTTCCTTTAAGCAGCTATGGCCACTACCCTGTCGCTCCGATCATTATTAGATAATGACAAGCTCATGGGACCCAATTTCGATAACTGGTATCGAAAATTTAAAATCATCTTTGAGCATGAGCGGATCCTTTATGTAGTAACGGATCTAGCACCTGAGGAGCCAGCTCCAAACGCTAGTAAGGCGATCCGAGACACTTACTTGAAGTGGCTCAATGACCGCACCACCGTTCGATGTATTATGCTGGCAGCAATGAATGACGAGTTCAGTCGAAGGTTTGAGAACGCCCAGCCACAGGAGATGCTTCAAATGTTGAACGACTCCTTTGGCACGCCTGACGACGTTGAAAGGCACAAAACTAGTTGTGCCATTTTCAATGCTCGGATGAGGGATGGGGCCTCAGTCACTGATCATGTACTGTACATGATCGAGATGATTGAGCGCCTAAGCAAATTGGGCTTTCCTCTGCACGAGCAGCTCGGTAAGGATGCGATCCTTAATTCCTTGCCCAAGTCCTTCCTCCCATTCCTTACTCATTTTCGAATGACAAAGCCTGCAGTAAACTACCATGGATTGTTGGGGTTGCTGCAGAACTTTGAGAAGGATCACCAACTCCATAAGGAGTCGATGAATGTAGTGGGAGGGTCTTCTTCTCGTCGTCAACCCTTTGGGAAGGGGAAGAAGAACAAGAAGAAGAAAAATAAGAAGGTGCAATCTCATGCTGGGACAGTAGCACGGTGTCAGACCAAGAAGCGCAAGCATGACCAGAGCCAGGCGGAGTGCTTCTTTTGCAAGAAGCACGAGCATTGGAAGAGGAACTGTCCTCAATACATTGCCTCCCTGGACCCGAACAGGCCAAAGAAGAAGCAAGGTAATTATATGATAACTCCTTGCAACTTTTCGATTTGTGATACTACTGCCTGGGTATTGGATACCGGAAGCCCTTATCATATTTGTAATTCGATGCAGGGTCCGCAGGTCAGTAGGAGATTTGATGAAGGCGAGAGGTTCCTGAATGTTGGAGATGGAAGCAAAGTTCCAGTTCTAGCTTTAGGAATCATGAGTCTTGTAATCAATTCTTGTAATATAATTCTGAGTGAATGTCACTATTGTCCAAGTTTTTTTATTAAATATTATTTCTGTAGGCCTTTTGGTCATGTACGGTTATGATTTTTTAATAAAACAAAATATTTGCAATATCATTTTGAATGGTGTTACAATATTTGTTGGACAATTAAATAATGAAATTTACTTACTATCACAGCCTGTTAATGTGGTTCAAAAATTCGATAAATGCTCTAGAATAGATAATGTGTCAGAAGTCTACCTTTGGCACTGTAGGCTAGGTCATATCAATAAGAACAGGATAAACAGGTTGGCTCAAAAAGGAATTCTTGAAGTTAGTGATTGTGAATCACTTCCAACCTGTGAGTCCTGTCTTCTTGGGAAGATGACCAAGTCACCTTTTACTGGAAAAGGTGAGCGAGCCAGTGAACTCTTAGGTCTGGTACATTCTGATGTATGTGGACCCATGAGCTCAAGTGCAAGAGATGGATTTTTTTACTTCATAACCTTCACAGACGACCTATCTAGGTATGGGTATGTCTATTTAATGAAGCATAAGTCGGAATCATTTGAAATGTTCAAACTATTCCGAAATGAGGTAGAAAAACAAACTGAAAAGTGTATTAAAACTCTTCGATCTGATCGAGGAGGTGAATACCTTTCCAATGAGTTTCTGACGTATCTAGGGGAGAATGGGATTCTCTCTCAGTGGACTCCTCCTGGAACACCACAGCATAATGGTGTGTCTGAAAGGAGGAATCGGACCCAGTTAGACATGGTTCGATCCATGATGGGGTTTGCTGGTCTGTCGATCTCCCTCTGGGGATATGTGCTCGAATCGGCTTGTTACCTTCTAAATAGAGTTTCGAGTAAGTCTGTAGCCAAAATGCCATATGAGATATGGATAGGACGTAAGCCAGTACTCTCGCACCTTAGGATTTGGGGGTGTCCGGCTTATGTTAAACGTTTAATTACAGACAAGCTTGGACCTAGGTCTGACAAGTGTAATTTTATAGGGTACCCAAAAGAGACCAAAGGGTATTATTTCTATCTTGCTGATGAGCAAAAGGTGTTTGTCAGCCTTAAGGCAATCTTTTTAGAAAAAGAGTTCCTTAGTGAAGGAACTGTTGCCTCTAAAGTCGAACTTGACGAAGTTCGACAGGTGGAAAAATCGACACATATTACTGAACCTGAACCGGATTTGATTAGATCAGATCCGGAGCCCATTGATTATGCACCCTTAAGGCGGTCTGGTAGAGTACCACATCAACCGGACAGATACTATGATTTCTTGGTCCGGGATGGTGATCTTGTCGAACTTGATGAAAATGATGAGGATCCGATCACCTACATGGATGCAATGCAGAGACCTGACTTTGAGAAATGGCTAGAGGCCATGAAATCCAAAATGGAGTCCATGAAGGTCAACGATGTGTGGACATTGGTTGACCCACCCGAAGGAGTAAAATTCATAGGGTGTAAGTGGGTCTTCAAAAAGAAGAGGGGCGCAGACGGAAAGGTGGAGACCTATAAAGCCCGTCTGGTTGCCAAGGGATATCGTCAACGTTATGGTATAGACTATGACGAGACGTTTTCTCCTATGGCAATGCTCAAATCCATTCGGATCATGCTTGCGATAGCTGCCCATCTGGACTATGAAATCTGGCAGATGGATGTAAAGACAGCTTTCCTAAACGGAGAGCTGGACGAAGAGGTGTATATAATATAACTTGAAGGGTTCACATCCACAGATGAGTCTAAGGTGTGCAAGCTACAGAGGTCCATTTATGGACTTAAGCAGGCATCTCGGAGTTGGAACATACATTTTGATAGGACGATCAAAACGTATGGCTTCGTTAAGAACGAAGAAGAGCCCTGTATTTATAAGTGGGCTAATGGTCCAGTAGTAGTATTTCTTGTATTGTATGTGGATGACATTCTCTTAATCGAGAATGATGTTCCTGCATTACAGGGAATAAAGATTTGGCTATCGTCACAGTTCTCCATGAAGGATCTGGGAGAAGCTTCCTACATCCTAGGGATGAGGATCTATAAGGATAGATCCAAAACGTTGCTTGGCTTATCCCAGTCCACGTACATTGATACTATGCTGAAAAGGTTCAGCATGAAAAATTCCAAGAAAGGTATCTACCGATAGGCCATGGAATTTCTCTCTCGAAGAGGGATTGTCCGATAACACCTCAAGAGAGAGAGCGTATGGGTAGGATTCCATATGCTTCGACAGTGGGATCTATCATGTACGCCATGACATGTACATGACCAGATGTGGCATACTCACTAGGGGTAGTGAGTAGATACCAATCTGATCCAGGAGAGAATCACTGGAAGGTTGTTAAAACCATCCTGAAGTATTTAAGAAATACTAAGGACCAGTGGCTTATATATGGTGAATCGGACTTGAGACTTATAGGATTTACAGACTCTAGTTTCCAGTCTGATCGCGATGATAGCAAGAGTGTGTCAGGATTTATTTTTACCCTTAATGGTGGGGCTGTCTACTGGAAGAGTTCCAAGCAGCACACTGTGGCTGATTCAGTATGCGAGGCGGAGTATATTGCTGCATCAGATGCTGCCAAAGAAGCGATGTGGCTGAGGAAATTCATCACCAAGCTTGGAGTAGCACCCTCCCTTGTTGGTCGTGTTCTGCTCTACTGCGACAGCTCTGGAGCCATTGCTCAGGCGAAGGAACCAAAGGCACACCAGCGGACGAAGCATATTCTGCGCCGCTACCATCTCATCCGGAAGATCGTGGATCAAGGTGACGTCGACCTTCAGAAGATCGATGGGAAGGAGAACCTGGCCGACCCATTCACTAAAGCCATTGCGGTGAAGGAGTTCAACGACTACAAGTCGAAGATGGGTATTAGATACTGCACCGATAGGCTTTAGGCCAAGTGGGAGATTGTTGGGAATAGTGTCCCAAAGCCAATCGTCAGTCTGTTGATGGTTGTGCTCCTTTTGTATTAGTACATGAATTATAAATAAATAAAAATTATTTTGGTATTTTTTTATCACAAATGTTTCATCTTCTAATGAACTCCTGTGTTGTGGTGAAGTCCTTAGGACTATTTAGACTCGACAAAGGAGGATTTGTCGCTTAGTCCTTAAACATGTTTGCGATCAAATGATACATTGTTACCAAAGACGACAACGTTTATCGAGCATAGGTCATTGTGTGCCATATGGGTTGGTGGTCCTCATAACCAAAGAGTGTGGAGACACTGGTATGGCATACAGGTGAGATGTAATGGTACATCTGCACTGAACGTGACCAACTCTGAAGCTATTTCTGCTGTCAAGATTTGCTCCGATGGGATATGGGTATAAATGTCCCTCCGACCTGAGACCGCCACGGTGACTTGCAAGCAACTCACTGCACTTAGGCACTGGACTACCTGAATTTCTAATTCAGTGACGGAAGATTGCTGGGTGTAGTCAAGTACTTGACTTGTCGATGCGTGTGTCAAGATGGGATTGACCACTCTAGTTTAGGAGCTGTGTACAGTCGTATTTCAATTTAGCAAAACTTTGGTCAGGGTAGTCCTAGTGAGGAGTCACAGGACTAATTGAGTTGAGTACGATTCGGATGATATCATCAGGGTTGACAGTTTAACCCTGAGTCGTCCTAAATATAGGAGTCAAAAGGGATGAATTATACGGTAACCATATTCACGTAGGTTCTGAATGTTGCGATTGTGATTATTCAACCTATCCGATCGTCGGGTACCATTGCTAGATGGTCACTTCGATTAGTACAGAAATTGGTTCCTGTGCTACCGGCTTAGGTTCGAACCTGCGGGGTCACACACATTAGAGGTTCCTTTCTGATCTGATGGCTGATTATGAGTCTTATCTATCTGAGACTCTATGATTGAGAATTAGGATTCTCTAATCATGAGTTCCACACATTTTGGGTACCGGGGTCAAAATTTTGAATTTCAAATTTTGAATTTGAAATTTGAACTCTTTGATCAGGGTTTCATATCGATGGTCTCTGATGCCTGATTGCCCATCGGATTTGGACTCAATATTTATGAGAGATTTAATTAGTAATTTAATCACTAATTAACTCAATTTGATTGAGTAATTATTTTTAGATCAAGTCCAATTGAATTGGATTCAGTTTGGATTGACCCGATTAAGTTAAATGTTGACCTAATCGCTAAGGTGGTTTAGTCCCTGATTTGATCAGGGGTTAGGTTTAGTTAATTCCTGATTTGATTAAGATTTTATTGAGCCTAATTAAGCCTAATTATGTTGGGTTTAATCTGGTCTAATTATGCTTAACCTATTTTAAACTAGGTTGGCTCAATTTGAATCAAACCACCTTGTTTTAAATTCCCTACGACACCCAACTTCCTTGCACCCATTTGAATTCACGAGAAGAAACTTCTCATGAAATTTTTCTCACGCAAAACCCTTCCCCATGCCCTCATTTATGCGCCATATGGATGGATAAAATAATTAGTTAGCCATTCGAATTCAAAGCATGTTTGAATTTGAATGGATAACTTATCACTTGCCCTTTCATCCTTATCCATTTTGTGCGCCACATTACTTACACGAGAAAAGGTCTCTCATGAAACATTTTCCACGCACAAAGAGCCACGCCCCTTCTCTTCTCATGCCCAAAAGGATAGGGATAAGTTGGTTTTCATTTGAATTCAAATTTGATTTGAATTTAAATGTGTAACCTCTTGTCTTCATCCTCTCACGTGGATAAGACACGTTCGACGTTGTTTTAAAAAGAGGAGAAAGGTGGGACGTGCGTAGATTTTTTAGGAGAGAAACTTTGGGGCGTGAGGAAGGCTTCTGCGCAGGGTTTTTGGTGTGTACCCTAGGGTTTCTACCTAGGATTCGGGAAGTGAGATTCATGTGCCACGAGTGTCGTGAGTCCACCAAATTTTAGAGAGAGATCTATCAGCCTCTCAAGCAACTGTGCAGATGATTCGGAGCATCTAAAAAGTTGGTACACATCGATCGAAGGAGTTCGATCAACATCTGTCATCAAAAGGGTGAAATCATGAACTAGCATTCGTGAGGAGCTGATCAGACGGGAGCTTCGTGTGGACTATCTGCAGAGGTCAGATATTTGTGTGGCTGCAACGTGACGATCAGAGCCCTCCGACGGTGATCAGAATGCGGTGATCGACTACCCGCGAAAGGTGATGTGTTCTGAACACAGTACTGTAAAATGTTTACTGATTCAAATTTGAATTTCAAATTTAAATGCATGCTGTTGTATCATATTTAGATCCTAGTGTAGGGTTAATTAGTATTAATTAATGAGATTAATTAATAATTTTGCTATAAAATAGTAATTTTGAAAAAATTTTAAAATTACCATTTTGCCCCTGCACTAAATTTTTGCTTCATCTTATTCTTAACTACTGCAAAAGAAGTTTGAGATACATTAACAAAAGTTTATTCAGAAAAATATGATGTTGCTCATATTTATCAGTTGAAACAAGAAATTACTCATTTTCGTAAAGGAGACAAAACCTTCAATGAATATCTTGGGACTCTCCATGGAATGTGGCAAAAACTAAGTTATTATGTTCCAGTCTCCATAGATCCCAAAGTTATTTGAAAAGGGATCGAGCAAGATCAGATTTTTGAAATGCTTGCAGAGCTTGATTCTAACTATGAAGCAATTCGAAGTCAGATTCTGATACAATCTGAGCTGCCTTCACTCAATGATGTATGCGCTCTCCTACAAAAAGAAGAAAAAAGAAGAACTATTATGAAGCCAAGTGAATCATTTACTCATGAGCACTAGGCCCTTGTTTCTAACTCCACAAATTTTTGGGGGCATGGAGATCGTGGATGTGGATGCGATAGAGGCCGTGGATCTAAAAATCGACCTCGATGGTCCCATTGCAATGAGTTAGGTCAGATCAAGAAAAAATGCTGGGATCTTCATGGCCATCCTACAGAGCAATCTGAAGCTAATGTCGCCAATGCTTCAAAAGAAGCAAGTTTCCAGATCTCACTAGAAAAGCTCTCTGAACCTCTTGATGCATACAATAAAATTTCATGGCCATCCTACAGAGCAATCTGAAGCTAATGTTGCCAATGATTCAAAAGAAGCAAGTTTCCAGATCTCACTAGAAAAGCTCTCTGAACTTCTTGATGCATACAATAAAATGAAATCCCCTTCCATTTCCTCAAAATCAGGTAAATCTGCTTCTACATATCTAGTAGATTCATCTCCATCAACATGGATCATTGACACTAGTGCAATAGATCACATGACAGGGTCCTCTACTAGTCTATCTTCAATGCAATATGTGGTTGGTAAGCACCTTCTTACTCTTGCTAATGGGTCACAAACCCCTATCCACAGAATTAGTCATGGTGACATTTTTTCTTCCGTTGATCTATCATCTGTCTTATTTTTACCTTCTTTTCCCTCACATCTACTATCTATGAGTAAGTTGACCAAAACACATAGTTGTTCTGTAACTTTTTACCCACATCATTGTCTTTCAAGACTTGACAATGAGGAAAATGATTGGTGAAGGATGTGAGAAAGAGGGGCTTTACTTGTTAGATCAGAATGTCCATGCTCTGGTCAATTGTAAGATGATAATTATGAGGGGATATGATATTCTCATTTGGATCACCTATCTGATCGTATTCTTCATGTTCTTTTTCCTTCTTTAAAATCTTCATTCAATAATTGTAAGACTTGTTTCTACTCCAAACAACATCACCTTCCTTATCGTAATTGTTGGGCATAAAATACCTCGGTCGAAGTTCTTGGCAGGGTCGACCCTCGCGAGGCTCCGTCCACGACCTCTGCCGCAAGACCGACTTCATCCGGACTCCTACGGGAGCCGGACTCCACCAACAACTTCAACCGCAAGTAGACTCCGCCCGGACTCCTACGGGAGCCGGGCTCCATCCTCAACATCAACTGTCGGTAAGCCCTGTCCGGACTCCTACGGGAGCCGGACTTCGCCTTTGACTTTAATTGCAGGAAGACTCCGCCCGGACTCCTACGGGAGCCGGGCTTCATCCTCGACTCCAACGGCTGCAGACAGACTTCGTCCGGACTCCTACGGGAGCCGGACTCCGCCGACAACTTCAACCGCAAGTAGACTCCGCCCGGACTCCTACGGGAGCCAGGCTCCGTCCTCAACATCAATTGCCGGAAAGCCTTGTCTGGACTCCTACGGGAGCCGGACTTCGCCTTTGACTTTAATTGCAGGAAGACTCCGCCCGGACTCCTACGGGAGCCGGCTTCATCCTCGACTCCAACGGCTGCAGACAGACTTCGTCCGGACTCCTACGAGAGTCGGACTCCGCCGACAACTTCAACCGCAAGTAGACTCCGTCCAGACTCCTACGGGAGCCGGGCTCCGTCCTCAACATCAACTGCTGGTAAGCCCTGTCCGGACTCCTACGGGAGTCGGACTTCGCCTTTGACTTTAATTGCAGGAAGACTCCGCCCGGACTCCTACGGGAGCCGGGCTTCGCCCTCGACTCCAACGGCTATAGACAGACTTCGTCCAGACTCCTACGGGAGCCGGGCTCCATCCTCAACATCAACTGCCGGTAAGCCTTGTCCGGACTCCTACGGGAGCCGGACTTCGCCTTTGACTTTAATTGCAGGAAGACTCCGCCCGGACTCCTACGGGAGCCGAGCTTCATCCTCGACTCCAACGGCTGCAGACAGACTTCGTCCGGACTCCTACGGGAGCCGGACTCTGCTGACAACTTCAACCGCAAGTAGACTCCACCCGGACTCCTACGGGAGCCGGGCTCCGTCCTCAACATCAACTGCCGATAAGCCTTGTCCGGACTCCTACGGGAGCCGGACTTCGCCTTTGACTTCAATTGCAGGAAGACTCCGCCCGGACTCCTACGGAAGCCGGGCTTCATCCTCGACACCAACGGCGGCAGACAGACTTCGTCCGGACTCCTACGGGAGCCGGACTCCGCCGACAACTTCAACCGCAAGTAGACTCCGCCCGGACTCCTACGGGAGCCGGGCTCCGTTCTCAACATCAACTGCCGGTAAGCCTTGTCCGGACTCCTACGGGAGCCGGACTTCGCCTTTGACTTTAATTGCAGGAAGACTCCGCCCGGACTCCTACGGGAGCCGGACTTCATCCTCGACACCAACGGCTGCAGACAGACTTCGTCCAGACTCCTACAGGAGTCGGACTCCATCGACAACTTCAACTGCAAGTAGACTCCGCCGGACTCCTACGGGAGCCGGGCTCCATCCTCAACATCAACTGCCGGTAAGTCTTGTCCGGACGCCTACGGGAGCCGGACTTCGCCTTTGACTTTAATTGCAGGAAGACTCCGCCCGGACTCCTACGGGAGCCGGGCTTCGTCCTCGACTCCAACGGCTGCAGACAGACTTCGTCCGGACTCCTACGGGAGCCGAATTCCGTCGATAACTTCAACCGCAAGTAGACTCCGCCCGGACTCCTACGGGAGCCGGGCTCCGTCCTCAACATCAACTGCCGGTAAGCCTTGTCCGGACTCCTACGGGAGTCAGACTTCGTCTTTGACTTTAATTGCAGGAAGACTCCGCCCGGACTCCTACGGGAGTCGGGCTTCATCCTCGACACCAACGGCTGCAGACAGACTTCGTCCGGACTCCTACGGGAGCCGGACTCCGCCGACAACTTCAACCGCAAGTAGACTCCGCCCGAACTCCTACGGGAGCCGGGCTCCATCGCCAACTTCAACTGCAGAAGGACTCCGCCCGAACTCCTACGGGAGCCGGGCTCTGCCCGCGACTTCAACTCCGAGAGGACTCCGCCCGGACTCCCACGGGAGCCGGGCTCCGCCCACGACTCCAACCGCAAGGAGGACTCCGCCCGGACTCCTACGGGAGCCAGACTCCGTCATCAGCTCCGACCGCTGCCAAACTTCAGCCGACGGATCTGCACTCCCAGGCAGGCCACAATAACGGACAACACTGCTCCACTCCCTGTGGCGGACCCTACGCGACCCCATTACTCCTTCCTGACAGGCTGCATTAACGGCCATTATTCTGCTCCACTCCCTGCGGCGGATCCTGTGCGATTCCACCACCCCCAGATGAGTCACGACAGCGGACGTCGCTCCACTTCCCACGGCAGGCCCCACGTGGCACACCCCGATGATTGCCACGGGTCCACCCCACTACTCTCTGCAACAAACTCCGTCTGATCCTGGGCAGCCTGCTGCCAGACGGTTACAGATGTCGCTATCAGGCTACCGCCCCCTCTGCCTATAAAAGGGGCTCCAGATACGTTATTCGATAAGCTCTCATCTTTCATCTAAAAATTCTGCTAAATTCTCCATTCGAGCACTCCATTCTTGTTGAGGCAGAGAACTGACTTGAGCATCGGAGGGTCTTACCGGAGCAACCCCACCTCCGGTTTAGACTTTCTTTGCAGGTTCCGGCGGCGACCGCGACTTCCTCGACTCCAGCTTCTCCGGTGCAAGCGGATTTTTGCACCAACAGGATTAGCGCTAGAGGAAGGGCTGTGTCTTCGCAGTACCCTTGTTCTTAAAGGAGCGCTCAACGGAGCCGTCTCCGACCGTCTCCTCTGGCACCCACTCCTTGCTTCCCCCACAGGATCCTTGCTTGATGCCTCCCCGCAAGGCATCCACGCGACGATCCACGACCTCCGCGGCCAGATCTCAGGCTCCGGCCTCCCCTCCTGTTTTTCAACCTCCTCCTCCTCCTCCGGCGGCGACAGTCGGCGTGGAGCAGTTTGACCTGCTAGCGCAGCAGGTCAAAGGCCTCACAGAAGCTGTGCAGGCTATGCAGCAGCAGCAGCCACAGGCATCAATACGCCTGGAAAGGGTATCCCCGGAACACCAGGATCCTGCTACGGGGCGGGCCACCTGGGCCAGCCGCCCCATCCTTCCTGGGAAAGCGAACTCGAGGGTGGAGAGCCCTCAATCGGACCACGACTCCACCCCTGGAAGATCCCTACCCCCATTCTGCCAGAGGACCCTCGAGACTCAAAGTCGGGAGGACTTCCTGGACCGGAGGCTCCAGGAGATGAACCGACGGATCGAAGAACTCCGCCAAGCTCCCTCCACTTATGGTGAGGATATTTGTACGGACCCTCCCTTCTCTCAAATGATCATGCAGGAACCGATCCCGCCAAACTTCAAGCTCCCCTAGTTCGAAAGCTACGACGGGACTTCGGACCCGATTGATCATCTGGAGGCCTTCCGGACGATGATGCTGCTTCACGCGCTCCCGACGCTATTCTATGTCGGGCCTTCCCATCCACCTTGAAGGGAGGGGCGAGGAATTGGTACTCGGCTTTGAAATCGGGTACCATCTTTTTCTTCGATCAAATGAGCCACCAATTTGTGGCCCATTTTGTCAGCAGTCGGCGCCCCCGGAAGGGTTCGGAGTCCCTCATCAATATCAAACAGAGGGAAGGAGAGTCCATTCGGGCCTACATCAACTATTTCAACGTCGCGGCGTTAGAGGTCCGGAACTTGGACCAATCAGTTGCAATGGCCGCCCTGAAGGGTGGCCTTCAGAAGAATGACCTTTTGTTCTCTCTGGAGAAGAAGTACCCTAGAGATTTTGCTGATTTGCTGGCTCGGGCTGAAGGATACGCCGAGCGAAAGAAGCCTTCAAAATGAAGGATGAAGAGACAGCGAGGGAGCGGCAGGCGGGAGACTCAAGTAAGCCCACAATCGAAAAAAGGCCAAGAGAAGCCCGGCCGCTTCTCAATCCCCTCCTGGGCACAAGCATGCCCATACTCCACCCCGGGTGCGCAGGAAGAGAAGTCCGGATCACGGGGTTCGGCGGGTTCCCCACCGGAGAGATTCCACAACTACGCTCCCCTCAACGCCTCGAAAGCTCAGGTGCTGATGGAGGTCAGGGAGTAGCTCCCTCGATCGGAGAGGATGCGCACGCACCCCGGGAAGCGCAACCCCAACAAGTTCTGTCTCTACCACCGCGACCACGGCCACAACACGAAGGAATGCATCCAGCTTCGAGACGAGATCGAGGAGCTCATCCCGCGAGGTCGACTCGACAGGTTCACCGACACCAGCCTGAGGGTAGAGAAGATCGGCCAAAGGCCCTGCCGCAACCTGAATCGCCAAGGAGGGAGGAGCAGCCCGGAGATCGGCCTCCAATTGGGACCATCGACTCCATCGCTGGAGGGCCTCAAGGAGGAGTAGACCTTCCACGATCATGGAACTCGAAAAACTTGTAAAGCCTTGTTAGGGACAGGAGGAGAACCTTGCCCTAACATGAGCAAAGTCGAAGGCCCGGTTCTCTTTAGACCGGATGGGGAGAGAAGCCCTGCAATGCCCATATGTGCCCCCACAGCCCTGTTAGGGATAGGAGGAGGACCTCGCCCTAACTTGAGCAAAGTCGAAGGCTCGATTCTCTTTAGATCGGATGGGGGGAGAGGCCCTGCAACGCCCATATGTGCCCCCACAGCCTTGTTAGGGACAGGAGGAGGACCTCGCCCTAACTTGAGCAAAGTCGAAGGCCCGGTTCTCTTTAGATCGGATGGGGGGAGAGGCCCTGCAATGCCCATATGTGCCCCCACAGCCCTGTTAGGGACAGGAGGAGGACCTCGCCCTAACTTGAGCAAAGTTGAAGGTCCGGTTCTCTTTAGACCGGATGGGGGAGAGGCCCTGCAACGCCCATATGTGCCCCCACAGCCTTGTTAGGGACAGGAGGAGGACCTCACCCTAACTTGAGCAAAGTCGAAGGCCCGGTTCTCTAGATCGGATGGGGGGAGAGACCCAGCAACGCCCATATGTACGCCTACAGCCGCGTTAGAGACAAGAGGAGGACCTCGCCCTAACCGAAGCTGAAACCTGTTACGACAGAAATAGGGAAAGAACCTCGTCCCGGCATCAATTAAAGTCCGATTATTTAAGACTAGAAGAGAAAAAGAGGGGACCTTCCCCAGCGGCCCCTTCGTGATAAGACTCCGTCCGGACTCCTACGGGAGCCGGAGTTCGCCCCGACTTTGATTACAGGTGAACTTCGCCCGGACTCCTACGGGAGTCGGGCCTCGTCTCCGGCTTCGACAGCAAGCAGACTCCGCCCGGACTCCTACGGGAGCCGGGCTCCGTCACCAACTCCGACCGCTGGTAAGCTCCGTTCGGACTCCTACAGGAGCCGAACCTCGTCTTTGATTTTAATTGCAGGAAGACTCCGCCGGACTCCTACGGAAGCCGAGCTTCATCCGCGACTCCAATCGCAGGGAGGATTCCGTTCGGACTCCTACGGGAGTCGGACTTCGTCACCAACTTCAACTGCTAGCGATCTTCGCCCAGACTCCCACGGGAGCCGAACTTCGCCCTGACTTCGCCTACGGGAGCCAAACTCCCATAGCCTCGCTGAGAGCGGAGAAAGATTCCAAGCGAAAAAGAAAAAGAAAGGCGATGGACCACATCAACGACGATTGGAAAACAAACAGCACCCGAGGTGCGGAGAACCCTGTTGCGGCAAGGATTGGGGCCCTCATCAGGAATCCCAGCTTTCAAGAAAGCTTTCTACGCAAATCCGAGGTAGGACAACTTCCTCAGGGTGACAGGAGCTCAGACCTCCGAGCTAAAGCCCTGAGGGGGGACAGCAAGCCCGAATGGCCCCCAAGCGAGTCCGCGGCCGCTGGCAGAAAGGATGGATCGATATGATGGCAACCGAGTATCTCCGAGCGATGCAAAAATCGAAAAGGAGCTCGGCAAACGATAATTCAACACAAATAAAAGAGCCTCTGGCTACCTAAGGATGACGTAAAAAAAAAAAAAAGGGGGAGAAGAAGAGAGGAAAAGAAGAAAAAGAGGAACAAGAAGATGAGAGAGGGAAGGAAGTTCGGCGGACAGCAATTCACGAGGTAACAAAATCTCCCTCTCATTCTTCAACTAACAAGATGTACGTTACAAGACCCGGAGGGCCAGAAAAGAATACATTATTACAAGGCTCGAAATACGGCTTGGAAAGAATTACCCCGGAGGCCGCTTCAAGCTGCAAACTTCTCTTCCCATTCCTATCCTTCCCGACTGCATTTTCCGATGCGTGTAGCAGACCTATCGGCTCTTGCCCCGTCTTGTTTCACTCCACCTCCGAGATCCCAACCTCGGGGGAAAAGGATGGGATAGATTCCAGGGGGCAATCAGGGCGACGGCAACGACGACGAAGACCTATTTCAAGAAGAACCGGAGTCACCCCGGGGGCAGCGGCGGCACCAGAGATATGCGCCATCACCAAATGCTCCGTGACAACCACCGTCTGGAGTATTCCGGCAAGGTCGGCATGCGCTACTTCCACCGTCTCCGCAACCAGTTTTACTGCCCCACCGTCGATGCCGACAGCTTCTGGTCCCTCGGCCCCAACGACATCAAAGATCCCGCCACAGCTTGTGACGACAGTTCTGCCCTCCTGATCGGTGTCACCCTGTCTTTCTACTCCTAATTCTCAGGCAGAACGCCTTTACTGGCGATCCCCATTATTAAACCCTGTTGTTGAAGGAATTCTTCCTCAAGCCCCCTTTGAAGCAACAGGGACCTGCAGCAGCCGCTCGATGACCGGAGAACTCGCAGACCGCTGTTCTCCTCCTTGCCTTCCTCCAAGTCCTTGGCATCCTCTCGAGAATGGCCTTTGAGGTGGAGGGCCTGACGGGGAAACCCCTTAGAGAGGAATCGGGGGGCTGGGGATGGCAGAGAAACGATAGTGACCGGTGCGGAGGGCGCTCGGAGTCGGCAGGGGCACCAAGGGGGTGGCTGAGTAGCTAGGCTCTCAGAAGAAAGAAAGGTGCCGTCTTTTAGGCGGAGTAAGGCTCCGAAGGAGGGGTAGGGAGTTTAAATAGGCAGCGGATCTTAGCGCAATTATGGTGGCGGGTGTCCCTAGACCAGCCAGTGCTTACCACGTGTCCCGCGTGTCCCACTCGCCGCTATCGAGGATTGACTATTCGCAAATTTCTATGGTGCGACGCTTGGGGTCACATCTTAGCAGGAGTTCCGAAAAGACTCTTCGGGTCGCCATAATCGGAAAAAGGACTCTGGCGTGCGCGCACTAAATGCCGACATATCCAAGGACGGTTGCGCCCGGACATCAAGGGAAGAACTTCAGCTGCGACAACTTCTCCGTACTTTCTTCATTCGAAATTCGAACTCGAAAGTAGGGGGATTGGTGTTGGGCATAAAATATCCTCGGTCGAAGTTCTTGGCAGGGTCGACCCTCGCGAGGCTCCGTCCACGACCTCTGCCGCAAGACCGACTTCGTCCGGACTCCTACGGGAGCCGGACTCCACCAACAACTTCAACCGCAAGTAGACTCCGCCCGGACTCCTACGGGAGCCGGGCTCCGTCCTCAACATCAACTGTCGGTAAGCCCTGTCCGGACTCCTACGGGAGCCGGACTTCTCCTTTGACTTTAATTGTAGGAAGACTCCGCCCGGACTCCTACGGGAGCTGGGCTTCATCCTCGACTCCAACGACTGCAGACAGACTTCGTCCAGACTCCTACGGGAGCCGGACTCCGCCGACAACTTCAACCGCAAGTAGACTCTGCCCGGACTCCTACGGGAGCCGGGCTCCGTCCTCAACATCAACTGCCGGTAAGCCTTGTCCGGACTCCTACGGGAGCCGGACTTCGCCTTTGACTTTAATTGCAGGAAGACTCCGCCCGGACTCCTACGGGAGCCGGGCTTCATCCTCGACTCCAACGGCTGCAGACAGACTTCGTCCGGACTCCTACGGGAGTCGGACTCCGCCGACAACTTCAACCGCAAGTAGACTCCGTCCAGACTCCTACGGGAGTCGGACTCCGTCCTCAACATCAACTGCTGGTAAGCCCTGTCCGAACTCCTACGGGAGCCGGACTTCGCCTTTGACTTTAATTGCAGGAAGACTCCGCCCGGACTCCTACGGGAGCCGGACTTCATCCTCGACTCCAACGGCTGTAGACAGACTTCGTCCAGACTCCTACGGGAGCCGGGCTCCGTCCTTAACATCAACTGCCGATAAGCCTTGTCCGGACTCCTACGGGAGCTGGACTTCACCTTTGACTTTAATTGCAGGAAGACTCCGTCCGGACTCTTACGGGAGCTGGGCTTCATCCTCGACTCCAACGGCTGCAGACAGACTTCGTCCGGACTCTTACGGGAGCCGGACTCCGCCGATAACTTCAACCGCAAGTAGACTCCGCCCGGACTCCTACGGGAGCCGGGCTCCATCCTCAACATCAACTGTCGGTAAGCCTTGTCCGGACTCCTACGGGAGCCGGACTTCGCCTTTGACTTTAATTGCAGGAAGACTCCGCCCGGACTCCTATGGGAGCCGGGCTTCATCCTCGACACTAATGGCTGCAGACAGACTTCGTCCGGACTCCTACGGGAGCCGGACTCCGCCGACAACTTCAATCGCAAGTAGACTCCGCCCGGACTCCTACGGGAGCCGAGCTCCGTCCTCAACATCAACTGCCGGTAAGCCTTGTCCAGACTCTACGGGAGCCAGACTTCGTCTTTGACTTTAATTGCAGGAAGACTCCGTCCGGACTCCTATGGGAGTCGGGCTTCATCCTCGACACCAACGGCTGCAGACAGACTTCGTCCAGACTCCGCCGACAACTTCAACCGCAAGTAGACTCCGCCCGGACTCCTACGGGAGTCGGGCTCCGTCTTCAACATCAACTGCCGGTAAGCCTTGTCCGGACTCCTACGGGAGCCGGACTTCACCTTTGACTTTAATTGCAGGAAGTCTCCGCCCGAACTCCTACGGGAGCCGGGCTTCGTCCTCGACTCCAACGGCTGCAGACAGACTTCGTCCGGACTCCTACGGGAGCCGGATTCCGTCGATAACTTCAACCGCAAGTAGACTCCGCCCGGACTCCTACGGGAGCCGGGCTCCGTCCTCAACATCAACTGCCGGTAAGCCTTGTCCGGACTCCTATGGGAGCCAGACTTCGCCTTTGACTTTAATTGCAGGAAGACTCCGCCCGGACTCCTACGGGAGCCGGGCTTCGTCCTCGACACCAACGGCTGCAGACAGACTTCGTCTGAACTCCTATGGGAGCCGGACTCCACCGACAACTTCAATCGCAAGTAGACTCCGACCGAACTCCTACGGGAGCCGGGCTCCATCGCCAACTTCAACTGCAGAAGGACTCCGCCCGAACTCCTATGGGAGCCGGGCTCCGCCCGCGACTTCAACTCCGAGAGGACTCCGCCCGGACTTCCACAGGAGCCGGGCTCCGCCCATGACTCCAACCGTAAGGAGGACTCCGCCCGAACTCCTATGGGAGCCAGACTCCGTCATCAGCTCCGACCGCTGCCGAACTTCAGCCGACGGATCTGCACTCCCAGGTAGGCCACAATAACGGACAACACTGCTCCACTCCCTGCGGCAGACCCTACGCGACCCCATTACTCCTCCCTGACAGGCTGTATTAACGGCCATGATTCTGCTCCACTCCCTGCGGTGGATCCTGTGCGATTCCACCACCCCCAGATGAGTCACGACAGCGGACGTCGCTCTACTTCCCGTGGCAGGCCCCACGTGGCACACCCCGATGATTCCCACGGGTCCACCCCACTACTCTCTGCAACAAACTCCGCCTGACCCTGGACAGCCCACTGCCAGACGGTTACAGATGTCGCTATCAGGCTACCGCCCCCTCTGCCTATAAAAGAGACTCCAGATACGTTATTCGATAAGCTCTCATCTTTCATCTAAAAACTCTGCTAAATTCTCCGTTCGAGCACTCCATTCTTGTTGAGGCAGAGAACTGACTTGAGCGTCGGAGGCTCTTGCCGGAGCAACCCCACCTCCGGTTTAGACTTCCTTTGCAGGTCCCGGCGGCGACCGCGACTTCCTCGACTCCAGCTTCTCTGGCGCAAGCGGATTTTTGCACCAACAGTAATCATCAAAGTTCATGTGATTCTCCTTTTCAATTAATACACTTTGATGTTTGGGGTCATGCACTAGTAATATCTTACTCTGGTTTTAAGTACTTTCTCGATTTTATTGATGACTTTTCTCGTGTGCTTTGGATATACTTATTAAAATCAAAAAGTGATGTTTTTGATGCTTTCAAAACCTTTCACAAGTTGGTTATCACACAATTTGATGCAAAAATTAAAATTCTTAGGACTGATAATGGGACTAAATATGTCAACCAAAATTTTGCCAACTATTTGCATGAGAATGGCATTCTTCATTAGACCACATGTCCTGGTTGTTTGCAGCAAAATGAAGTTGCTAAATCCAAAAATTGGCATATCTTAGAGGTAGCAAGATCATTACTTTTTCAAATGAATGTGCCTAAAGTTTTTTTGTCCAATGTCATCCTAACAGCATGTTATATTATAAGTAGATTGCCAACAATTGTGCTTAAAGATATTTTCCCGATCGAACATCTAACCAGTATGAAACCTTCAGTTTCACATCTTAGAGTTTTTGGATGTTCTTGTTATGTTCATATTTCTGTACAACATAGAGATAAGCTCGATCAAGTGCATTTTTCTTAGATACTCTAACACCAAAAAAGGATATAAATGTTATGATCCAAAAAGAAAAAAGACTTATGTATATCATGATGTACAATTCTCTGAATCCATTCCATATTATGTTAATAAAGATGATTGCACTCTAAATCCTGTTGTTCATCAGGAAGCTAGAGTTTTTTGAGCACATAGAAGAATGTCCACTTTATTCTAACCCTCAATTATCCATTGTCCAACCTAATGTTTCACATCTTGAATATCATAATACTCCTATATTATCTTTCTCTCATCTCGATCAAGAAGCTATACAAACTGATCACCAAGATCAGGGTCCATCAATCTTGCCACCTCACCAAACAAGGTCCTCGAAGTTGGCTCTGATGGTGAACTCCATTCAGGTAGCTCAAATGTTGAAACTTCTCTTTTAATTGATCCAAATTCATTATCTATTGCTTTACGAAAAAAAAGGGTAATGCACCCAAAATTTCTTATCCCATTGAAGATTATATCTCCTATCATACTCATTCTAACAAATTCAAATCTTTTCACGCATCGATTGATGTAAATAGTGAACTTTCTAGTTATGCAGAGGTAGTAACTAGGCCTGAGTGGAAGAAGGTAATGAAAGAGGAGTTGGAGGCTCTTGAGAAAAATCATACATAGGATTTGATGTTGCTTCCTAATGGCAAAAAACCTATAGGTTGTCGATGGGTTTATAAAATCAAATATCATCCAGATAGATGCATAGAATGCTACAAAGCCTGCTTGATGGCTAAAGGTTTCACTCAGACATATGGAGTTGACTATAAGGAGACTTTTGCCTCTATAGCCAAGATGAGCACAGTTAAAGTTCTTCTATCCATTATCGCTAATATGGGTTGGCTACTTCACTAACTTGATGGGAAAAATGCCTTCTTATATGAGAAACTACAGGAGGAAGTTTATACATCAATAACTCCTGGACATCCAAGTGAGGGGGAGAATGGTATGGCTTGTCGGCTCTAAAAATCAATCTATGGATTAAAACAATCTTCAAGAGTCCGGTTTGATAAGTTAATGTCTGTCGTGTCTAGCATTGGTTTTCTAAAAAGTTTTGTTGATCATTCGATATTCGTCAAAAAGGAGGTAACAAGTACTACCATTATGCTTATTTATGTAGATGATATTATTCTTGAAGCGAAAATTTAGTGCAGGGGCAAAATGGTAATTTTAAAACTTTTTCAAAATTACTATTTTACAGTGGAATTATTAATTAATCTCATTAATTAATACTAATTAATCCTACACTAGGATCTAAATATGATACAACAGCATGCATTTAAATTTGAAAATCAAATTTGAATCAGTAAACGTTTTACAGTACTGTGTTCAGAACACATCACCTTTTGCGGGTAGTCGATCACTACAATCTGATCACTGTCGGGGGGCTCTGATCATCACGTTACAGCCACATAAATGTCTGGCCTCTGCGGATCATCCACACGAAGCTCCCGTCTGATCAGCTCCTCACGAATGTTAGTTCGTGATTTTACCCTTTTGATGGCAGATGTTGATCGAACTCCTTCGATCGATGTGTGCCGACTTATCAGATGCTTCAGATCATCCGCACAGTTGCTTGAGAGACTGATGGATCTCTCTCTGAAATTTGGTGGACTCACGACACTCGTGGCACACCAATCTCACTTCTCGAACCCTAGGTAGAAACCCTAGGGTACACACCAAAAACCCTACGCCCAATTTTCTCTCTTTTCTTTCTTTTTCTCTCGGAAGGTTTTGGACCTTCACCTTGCGCAGAAGCCTTCCTCACGCCCCAAAGTTTCTCTCCTAAAAAATCTATGCACGTTCCACCTTTTTCCTCTTTTTAAAACAACATCGAACGTGTCTTATCCGCGTGAGAGGATAAAGACAAGAGGTTACACATTTGAATTCAAATCAAATTTGAATTCAAACAAAAACCAACTTATCCCTATCCTTTTGGACGTGAGAAGAGAAGGGGCGTGGCTCTTTGTGCATGAAAATGTTTCACGAGAAACCTTTTCTCATGTAAGTAATGTGGCGCACAAAATGGATAAGGATGAAAGGGCAAGTGATAAGTTATCCATTCAAATTCAAACATGCTTTGAATTTGAATGGCTAACTAATTATTTTATCCATCCATATGGCGCACAAATGAGGGCGTGGGGAAGGGTTTTGCGTGAGAAAAATTTCACGAGAAGTTTCTTCTCGTGAATTCAAATGGGTGCAAGGAAGTTGGGTGTCGCAGAAAATTTAAAACAAGGTGGTTTGATTCAAATTGAGCCAACCTAGTTTAAAATAGGTTAAGCACAATTAGACCAGATTAAACCCAACATAATTAGGCTTAATTAGGCTCAATAAAATTCTAATCAAATCAAGAATTAACTAAACCTAACCCCTGATCAAATCAGAGACTAAACCACCTTAGCGATTAGATCAACATTTAACCTAATCGGGTCAATCCAAACTGAATCCAATTCAATTGGACTTGATCCAAAAATAATTACTCAATCAAATTGAGTTAATTAGTGATTAAATCACTAATTAAACCTCTCATAAATATTGAGTCCAAATTCGATGGGCAATCAGGCATCAGAGACCATCAATATGAAACCCTGATCAAAGAGTTCAAATTTTAAATTCAAAATTTGAAATTCAAAATTTTGACCTCGGTACCCAAAATGTGTGGAACACATGATTAGAGAATCCTAATTCTCAATCATAGAGTCTCAGATAGATAAGACTCATAATCAGCCATCAGATCAGAAAGGAACCTCTAATGTGTGTGACCCCGCAGGTTCGAACCTAAGCCGGTAGCACAGGAACCAATTTCTGTACTAATCGAAGTGACCATCTAGCAATGGTACCCGACGACCGGATAGGTCGAATAATCACAATCGCAACATTCAGAACCTACGTGAATATGATTACCGTATAATTCATCCCTTTTGACCCCTGTGTTTAGGACGACTCAGGGTTAAACTGTCAACCCTGATGATATCATCCGAATCGTGCTCAACTCAATTAGTCCTGTGACTCCTCACTAGGACTACCCTGGTCAAGATTTTGCTAAATTGAAACATGACTGTACACAGCTCCTAAACTGGAGTGGTCAATCCCATCTTGACACACGCACCGACAAGTCAAGTACTTGACTACACCCAACAGCCTTCCGTCACTGAATTAGAAATTCAGGTAGTCCAGTGCCTAAGTGCAGTGAGTTGCTTGCAAGTCACCGTGGCGGTCTCAGGTCGGAGGGACATTTATCCCATATCCCATCGGAGCAAATCTTGACAGCAGAAATAGCTCCGGAGTTGGTCACGTTCAGTGCAGATGTACCATTACATCTCACCTGTATGCCATACCAGTGTCTCCACACTCTTTGGTTATGAGGACAACCAACCCATATGGCACACAACGACCTATGCTCGATAAATGTTGTCGTCCTTGGTAACAACGTATCATTTGGTCGCGAACATGTTTAAGGACTAAGCGATAAATCCTCCTTTGTCGAGTCTAAATAGTTCTAAGGACTTCACCACAACACAGGAGTTCATTAGAAGATGAAACATTTGTGATGAAAAAATACCAAAATAATTTTTATTTATTTATAATTCATGTACTAATACAAAAAGGAGCACAACCGTCAACAGACTGACGATTGGCTTTGGGACACTATTCCCAACAATTCTCACAAGTGACAATCATAGTACTATAAATGATGTGAAGCAGTGGTTGAAAATTGTGTTTGATATCAAAGATCTTAGGGAGCTAAGATACTTTCTTGATATCAAAGTAGCAAGGGCAAAGAGGGAGATCTTTATCTCTCAAAGAAAATATACCTTAGACATGCTAAAGGAAACTGGAAAGCTTGCATCAAAGCCTATAGAAAGTCCAATTGATACTCGACTAGATTTAGAAAGAGGTAGTCCGATAGAAGATATTGGATTATACCAATGGTTAGTTGGGCGCTTGATATATCTTATAATTACAAGGCCTAACATCTCTTATGCCATAGGAGTGGTTAGTCAGTTCATGCATTCCCCAAAAACCACTCACATGAATCTTGTGCATAAAATACTACACTACTTTGGAGATTGTTGGGCACTCCGATGTTGATTGAGCAGGATGTTCTATTGATAAACGTTCTACTATCGAATATTGCTCTACTGTTGGCTGTAATCTTGTGATATAGAAGAGCAAAAAATAGAATGTTGTATTATGTTCGAGTGCAGAAGCTAAATATAAAGCAATGGCATCCACTACTTATGAGTTGATATGGTTGAAAGTATTACTCAAAGACATGAAATTTGATCAAGATACTCCTATAGAAATGAAATGTGATAATCAAGCTGCCATACATATTTCTTCAAACCCAAACTTTCATGAGAGGATGAAGCATATAGAGGTGGATTGTCATTTTATTTGAGAAAATATGCAAGCCAAAGTTATTTCTACACCATTTGTTCCTACTAAAGATCAATTGGTAGATATATTCACTAAAGCTGTTGGAAAGGATAGATTGAAAAGTTCATTAATCACGTTGGGCGTGATAAGCATCAATGAACCAACTTGAGGGAGAGTGTTGAATATTTGGCAACTCCTCTAAGCTATATTAGAAAGATAGCATTGGTGATTGATGATGATTAAAGGCTTAATTGAAGATTTATTGATTGTGAAGAATCCTCTAAATATAGTTAGAGAAATTGAGCACCGACTATATTTACATGATTATGAAGAGCCCTCTAAATATAGCTAGAGAGATTGAGTACATACCATATATACATGATTGATTGATTATTTTTCATGCTTGTAAACACATGTAAATTTTATATTAAGGGGAAGAATGCAGCCCCGACATATTAATCCGAATCTCCAACAATTTTTTTAGAATTTTTCAATCCTTCTCCTTCCTCCTTAATCCCATCAATTATAATAATATATAATATTTTACATTACAACATATTATATTATAATATATATTATAGTATTATTGTATAGTTAGGGATATTTAAGGAACAAAATAAAAAGCTTATTAATTTTCCAACTGATGCAAAAATGACTTACCTATCTTCTATGTGGGTAAGACTTTTCTTCTATTTCATACGTAAATGTCACTCATGGGAAAATAATTTATTCCTCTAGAGAAGTATAAGAATATGGGTAAGTTGGTCAATGAGAAAGTTAATCTTATTATAATATTTACTCATAAAAGAATGGATCCTTCTTTTGTGGGTAAAAAATTTACTTGAAAATTTATATTTTCTAGATAAATATTTTTCAAACAATATTTAGACAAAAAAATAATTTATCTATATTTTTTTACATGTGGAAAAGTAGCTTCAAATTCTGTTATTCATATTCTTTTATATTACTACTTTTCTGAATAAGTTGCTAAAATTTATCTGTATTTTATTCTTTATACTTTTTAGGTTTGGAGAAAGTGGATAACTAAATTATTGGACATAAATTGATGGAAGCATTGAAAATGAGATGGGGGCATCTTGGGAATAAAATTAAATATTTATTTTGCTAACTAATGAAAAAATGATTTAGCCATCTCCTAGATGGATAAGATTTTTTCTCATTTTTTGGATAAATACTATCTATGAAAAAATAATTTATCCATCTTAAAAAGTATAAGAACATAGATAAGTTGGCCAAGAGAAAAGTTAATCAATATTTCTATAATATTTACCTACTAAAAAACAAGCCCTTAATGGTAATGCTTAGTTATCAAGTTATCAGGCAGTAAGTAAAAATATGCAGCATGTCTACTTATAATTTGGTTGAACTCTAGGTTAAAGTTTTGACTAATAATTTGGTTGAACTCTAGATTACAATCTCTCTCCATTCTATGATTCATATATCTCAAAGCATTTCCAACGACCTCCATTTTTTTCCCTTTTTTTTTTTTTTTGTTTTTCCAAACGGACTCAAACGACTTTAGATGGGAAGCGAACACGCGCGTAACTCATAGCATTCCAAACGACCTGCATTTTTTTTTTTTTTTTTTTTTCCTCAAACGGACTCAAATGGCTTTAGTTGGGAAGCGAATTTTCCAAATGACCTGCATTTTTTCTTTTCTTTTTTTTTCAAACGGACTCAAACGGTTCAAGGGAAGCAAGCACAAATCTCGAAGCATTCCATGATAGGATAGGAAGTACCTAATGGGACAAGAATAAAATTTTCTATTCTGTCTAACCTGAGCACATATCTCAAAGCATTCCATGATGGGATGGAAAGAAAACCTTTTATTCTACCCAGCCCAAGCACACATGTCTCAAAGCATTCGTGTCGGGATGGGAAGAAAAATTTTCATTCCCAAGCACATATCTCAAAGCATTCCATGATGGGATGGGAAGAAAACTTATCATTCTACCATGCCAAAGCACATCTCTCAAAGCATCCGTGATGGGATGGGAAAGATCTAACTGGATGGGAAGAAAAGTTTTCATATTCCACCCAGCCTTTGGTTTTAACATGTTTACCTTTGACTCTTCCGGTTTTACCCATATTGATTTAACACGTGGACAAGATGAAGAGAGAGAAAAGCCTGAGTACGATGCTTTGTGCTCCGATAAAAACTTCTATAAATAATGCAAAGAAAATAAAATTGGTCCCACATTATGCCCCTTTGCACCCTAAAAACTAATAAACTATTTTCTTAACTAGATGCCAAAATGCATCGTTGATAAAAGTAAAGGTCTGACGACATAAAACTACCATAAATCAGAATTATTATCATGAGAAAGAAAACAGGGCCTTAAAATTCTCCCAAATTTCGGATACAATATCCTAGATCGTAGAGGGGAGCCGGACCTCAATCCGCCACTAGCAAAGTCCCATAAATGTCATAAACCGAGGCAAATTATTCTTTTGAGGTAAATGGAGGCTAGAGAAGATAGACCTTCACTAGCCACTGAATTTTATTAATATCGGAGATATTTACAGCTACATGAAATAGATAGGATGTATCAGGTAAAATGTTACTGCCGATGGTGGAATAAAACAGTCCAACAAGGCGATGAACTCGGAGCTGCACTTCAGAATATTGTTGTAGTCCGGCATTGGTATACTCGATGGAGTCTTCAGCTATCTGCATTCTGCTCCGTCGTTCCACCATCCTTCCATGCTGTAACAGTCCAGGTATTTGGGCCTGTAGCTCAGATGGCCCAACAACAAAAAAAAAAAAAAAAAAAAATTACAGAGGAGGAAGACTCCTAACCGGAGTCTTCTTCCTCTCCGTTTCCGACGAAATCGAACTCGAGGAGTCCGGCTATGATAGAAAACCTCCTCTATAAAGACCCTCCTTTCCTCCCTTAGAATCTTACAACAAAACTTCAAAGAAATTAAAGGGATTTGAAGGATTTTTGGCAAAAGAGAGCGCCGTGAGGGTTGATCGGAAGAGAAGGGCCGCCGGAGCTGTTTTTGACCGTCGGAACAAGGTACGTTCCTTCTTCCTCCCTTTCGGATTAATCTCTCCGGCCTTTGGGTGCTTGAAAGCCAGCGAGATGCCGGTTCGGGCTCAAATAGAGACACCCCTGTTTACGTTTTGTTTTTTTTTTCTCCCCCGTGTGCCATCGGCAACGGCCACCGTTGGGGCTGTCACCGGGGTTGTGAATGCGTCACCGTCGGCTGCTGTCGGAGAGTGGCCGGAGTCGGCCCTCCTTGGCCGCTTGAGGGTGAGAGGAGATGGAGGGGGACGATGCCCCTATTTTGCCCCAAAGGAACCCACGGGAAAAGAAGAAGGAACAAGAAGAAAAGAAAAGAAAAGAAAAAGAAAAAAAAGAAAAAAGAAAAAGAAAAAAAAAAAAGAAGAAAAAAAAAGAAAAAGAGAAAGATAAAAATAAAAATAAAATAAAATAAAAAAAAAGAGAGAAAAATTTTCTCTCTCCCTTCTCTCTCTCCAATTTCTCTCTCTAGATTCTCCTTCTATTTTCTCTCTCTATACCTTTTTCTCTCTTTTTGTGAATTTTATCTCTCTAGAATCTTTCTACTCTCTCTCTGACTGCATCACGGACTCTAGGATAAACTTGAGATGAAAATAAGATGATCCGAGATTGCTCCGAAATTCATGCGGTAGATCTGATCCCTGTTCAATCATATTCGAGATTTGTAACACTTGATTCATATTGAGTCATCCTGATAGGACCTCTGATGATCTCGACCATGATTACCTCATCGAAAGGATACGAAAGTTTCTCTCTCCACTTTCTCTCTCTACTTTCTCTCTCTAAATTTTTTTCTCTCTTCATGGATTTTCTCTCTCTAGAAGTCTTATGGATCAGTGGAGGATCCAGATACTTAGATAAATCTTAATTTTGATTAATCCTAAGAGAGATTCTCGATTTGTGTATTAGGATCAATTATCGGTAATTTCTCTATATGTGATTTTTATATTGATCAGAGTTATGAAGAGATGGTTGTCTGCATATGATATCAAGTAGAATATTTTGTTAAAGAAATTCATAAATTAAAGAAGAACATTGATTTCTGTGCTTGGATCAGTCACCGATAAAGGTAAGAATCCCTATATATGATCACTATTATATATATGCTATTTTACCGTTGGTCTTGCATCGTTGGTTTTGCATCGTCGGATTTGAGATCGATGAAATTATTATACCTGAGATACTGTTATTTGATTTGGAGCATGAGTATGTTATGTCAATATATATGTATCAGAGATTGATGGCATGATTATATGGATATGACATATCTGAATTGATCATAATGCAAGACAGAATTGATTGATGAAATCAACACATAATGATTAAATGAAAAGAAAGAGATATATGGTATGGACTAGCCTTGTCACGTAGAACAGCCGGCCAGGAGCTTATGCCTGGGACAGCCCGTCAGGAGCTTATGCCTGGGACAGCCCCCACTGGCTTACAGGTGGATCAGCCGGCCAAGAGCTCATGCCTGGGATAGCCCACTAGGAGCTTATGCCTGGGACAGCCTCTCACGGGCTTTCATATGTGGGACAGCCGGCCAGGAGCTCATCCTGGGACAGTCTTGAAAGATTTTTTAAGTGGATTCGATCTGGATGATGACTGAGATATAGACTTAGATAGTCCAGAGCCAGAAAGAAAATATTAAAAATTATGTGATTATGAAAAGAGAAATGAAAGATAAGACATGAAATAATTGTTGAACAAAAGTGTTTTACCTGTTAACATATGATGATGCATCTATTTTGACAAGACAGAAAATTTATGAATGTTTGCATTATTCTGGACATTGAACATGAGATTTTATATCTTACTGCTTATCTTTATTTTCAGACTATATTACTATATCAGTGTGATATGGGAATTCTTACTGGGCTGTAAAGCTCACACCCTTTCATCTTTCTTTTCTTTTCAGAGATACAGGATGTTCATGATTGGCTATGGCTTAGATTTATGGGTGAGCAGATGGATAGATAGAGTATCATAGTACCTGATCAGAGGATTAAAAAAATTAATTTGTACCTATACAAGATTTTATGAATTATTATTGAAATTAATTGTTATGGATGTCAAGGTTGTAATGATTTATTCTAGCCTTGCATATTCTTTAGGGCTTGCTCTAAGGAGTGTGCGGCCATCACGTATCCGACCCGTGTGTTGGGTTCGGGGCGTGACAGAATGGTATCAGAGCTTAGGTTATGATCATTAAGGATTATGATATAAATGATTAGGATGTGATAGAATAATATCAAAGCTTAGGTTTAAGATCACTAGAGATTATGAAGAGATATTAAAACTTTATGTAAGATTAGTAGGATGTGACAGAGTGGCATCTGAGCTTAGAACTTAGGTTACATTTATTTGGAGACAATGATACAAGTGATTAGGATATGACAGAACAGTACTAGAGCCCAAGTTTAAGGTCACTAGAGATTGTCATATAAATGATATCAAAACTTGAGATTATAATCGATAGAGTATGATAGATAATATCAGAGTTTAAGATTATGATCATTAAGGATGTAATAGAATGATATTATAGTTTAGGTTATGATCATCAAAAAATATGATTTAAGTGGTATTTGAGTTTAAGATTATAATTATTCAGAATTATAATTTTAGTGATATCTGAACTTAGGTTATGATCATGAGGAACATGATAGAGAAGATTCAATATTTAGATTTTGAATCAATAGATATTAAGATGAAATTTATGCATAAGTGGCATATGTTATCTATAATAAAATTGACGAGTTATATCTTAGATTTCAATTAGTAAGATTGACCTAAGTATGAAAAGAGTTGACCTTGGAATAAAGTGGGAGGTATTGATAAGATATGTTGAGTATACTAGAGGATTTTGGAATGTAAAACTTATATGATTGAAAATCATGATAATTTTTTTTAATTTTGATGATAATTATCTGAGCATTATGAATTTTGGACTTATCAAAGAAAGTTAATTAGGGTATGGTCTAAGAAGAAATTACATCATATGAGAGAGAAATATTTTTGAACATTGAATCTATAAGAGGTCATATAAACTCAATTTAGATGAAAAAAAAGAATATATATATATATATACTTAAATTTTATTATGAGAATACGAGATACACATCTTGGTAAAAGTCTTTGGTCACTCAAAATATCATATTCTGAATATAATTTCTTGTCTTTCAAATTGCATTGAATTTTAAATTAAAAGTTTATTTTTCTAAGTGGATCAAAAGTATTTTGATATTGTTGTTAAATTAAAGAAGAAAAATTATTTTGTCAGAGTATGATATACAGGTTATGATGAAATCTTTAATAATTCATATTATTATCTGTGGATTAATTTTTTTTAATTTTTCCTGTGATTGTTGAAGATGGTGAAGTGTATTAATTATTCGAGTCAAGTTTGGATTTTTTTAAATTGAACTAAGACATCTTGCTAGTATTAAATTTTGAATAACTTATACAAGGGACAAGATTTTGTATGGATAACAAGATTTTGTATGGATTTATTGATTAATATTAAGGATTGTGATAAAGGGAGCTCTATAAGAAATAATCAAGTTAATTCTACTTATAAAGATGTTGGCTTGAGTTCTTCTAATTTGTCAAGTTAGAATTAATTCTTTTAAAAAGGAAGATTGATTTAGAAATTATCTAAATGATTGTAAGGTAAATCTAAAGTTAACTCCAATTGATTCTAGATATGTTGGATTCTTGAAGAATGATGAAACTTATACAATAATTTTAAACATAGAAAGTGGATCAAGATTTAATTTTTATATGCTATACCCGAAGGTAGTGAAGATAAAGAAACTTAAAATTTTGCCCTAAGTCTTATATGAAATTTGAAGGTTAGATCTATCTTGGATTGATCTAACATATAAGGATATTTTTATCTTTGATAGACTTATATAATTTGATAAATTAATATCAGAGTGCGCAGTAAAATTTTTAGTTGGATCAAGTTTGCGATGAACTGATAGATCAATCCAACCATAAACCAATATACACAAATATATCTATATTGATTCCTTTTGCCCTTCTTTTTTTTTATCCATTTTTATATATTGGTTCATCTTTGGACTGATCTACCACTGAGCTGGTGGACCTAGTCCAACAAATATTTTTTTCCATTTGATAGAAATTTTAATATGAAAGATAAAGCTATCAGTTTGAGAGAACAAAGCAGCGGCGGAATGGTATAAAGACCAATATGGATATTCTACCAAAAAAAAAAAAGATCAATATGAATACGTAAAACTTCTTAGTTCCGTTAAGACTGGAAGTGGGCTCGGGCTGGCCCGAAGCCCATCGGATCGGGCTTCGATCTCGGCCCAAAACTATTCGGACTAGGCTCGGGCCCAAAAAATTGGGCCCAATTTACTTTCGGGCTGGGCTCTGGCAGACCTTTGGCCCGGCCCAGGCTCAAGCCCGAATCAGGCCCGAAGTCAGCCCGATATTCTTTTCGCCCTCCAGTCTCTCCTCCGCCTTTGCCTGAACTCTGGTACAAGCAAATCGGAGTCGACAGAGTGGGAAGTCTCCCTCTTGATTGGAGGGAGCCGCTGTCGGAAAAGATGACGCACCGATACCGGAGGTGAAGGCGATGGCGGACTTGGCTGCGGTGGAGGAGAGTCGAAGGCATTGATGGTGGCGGAGCTCTTCGATCATCAGCCCTAAAGGTCCCGATCTCGGAGCACCTTATTCGGATCCTCCCGGAAGGGGCTCGAAAAGACGATCAACTTTAGATCACTGACGATCCATGACAGATCCCACCAGACAGTATCCCAGATGGGCTCCATCAGCATGTTGGAAGGCAATCCGAAGCCATTAGCCGTGATGCCGCCGTAGGAGCGACGGAGGGGATGCTCGATGGCACGACAGTGGGAGCCTTTTGGTAGGCGGTGTTCTTCGGTACTCCTCCATTCCCCCCGCCGACCTCCCCCTCCCGTTCCTCCCTCCTCTCTCTTGCCTCCGACCGTCCCCTCTTCCGGTCATCCCCTCCCTTCGCAACAGTCTCACCCAATGCCTGATTGAGTTCGGACCTTACACCTTATACTGATTTGGAATCGGACCAGTTCGATTGGGTTCAGGTCGATCTCGGGCCCGAGTTCGGATTTGTATTTTTTCAAAAAAATCGAGCTTAGGTCGGCCAATCTGAAGTCTGAAAAAATTTTCGGGCTGGGCTCGGGCAGGGGTAGAATCCGGCCCAGCCTGATCCGGTTTCAGCTCTGTACCATGTAAATACTTGAAAAAATAGTAAATCCAAGGTATAAAGCAGCCTCAAAATTTTCTTTCTTTTCGCCTTTTTTTTTTTTTTTTTTTTTTTTGGATTTGATTATAATATTTCGTAAATGGCTTCTAAAACTAAATTCAACGAGTCACCCTCAACGCACGTAGGGAAGAAAGACTCTGAACGAGAAAGCAGTCCTTTTTTATGTTTTTCCTTGGTAGCCTGACTTTGAAAAGTTTACAGATGTGTCCCATCACTAAAAGAAAAAGCGATGCCGTGTTGACTCCACTGGATTTAAACTCCTAGCAATCCAATGTGAAATTTTTAATTAGAACAAATTTGTTGATGAGTGGGTGGAACAGTCCAACCACGGACTAATATGGACAAACATATCCCTATTTTTTTTTTTCCTTTTTGTTCCTTTTTTTATTCGCCTTTGCAAATGTTGGCTTTTAATCCAAGAAATTAAGATGCAAGGTTACGGAGAAATCTCGTTTTGTCTATAAATGTATCTCAATTCTCCACCTAGGTTCCTCCAACTCTCACAGGTGATTCCAAGTAGAGCAGAAGGCAATCCATATGGAGGTAACGATGCTCTTGCTGTCTCTCCTTTTGTTTCTAAACTCCGTCAACCATTTCAGGTTTGCTGCTACTGCCCGGACTCTGTTCACCAATGAGACAGATCTGCTTGCTCTGCTTGCATTCAAAGATCGAATAACCAGCGATCCCTCTGGAGTTCTAAGCACATGGAATGCCACCACCCATTTCTGTGGGTGGGAGGGAGTCACGTGCGGCAGGAAGAACCAGCAGAGGGTCATAGCCTTGGACCTCAGCTCCCGGGGATTGGTGGGCTCTCTTACTCCATCCATAGGAAATCTCACTTTCCTCAGGAAAATCAACCTCCAAAACAATAGCTTCTTTGATGCCATCCCTTCCCATATCGGTCATCTGCACCGGTTGCAGCGACTAAACCTTAGCTTTAATTCATTCGTGGGAGGGATCCCTGTCGAACTGTCCAATTGTTCTGACCTCAGACGACTTGACCTGAAAAGAATCCCTCTTGCGGGGAGAATACCAGATGAGCTCAGGTCACTATCAAAGCTCGAGGCTCTACGGCTCGAGGCAACCAACATCACAGGAGAAATCCCACCTTGGCTCGGGAATTTTTCTTCGCTCTCGCTGCTTACCCTATGGTCAAACTTCTTTGAAGGAACCATCCCAGAGGAACTAGGCAACCTTGCAAACCTAGAGTACTTTGAGGTGTCTGAAAATATGCTCTCTGGAATCATTTCCTTGCACCTCTGCAATTTCTCAAACTTGCATTTCTTCAACGTGGCTAACAACCAGCTGCAGGGTAGCCTTCCACCAACCCTGGGCAATGCGCTTCCCAGACTCAACTATCTTTGGTTAGATGGTAACCGGTTTGAAGGACCCATTCCAGCTTCAATAGGCAATGCCACCAGAATTGGAAACATCGATTTCTCTAACAACAGGTTTAGCGGACAGGTGCCTTCGAATTTGGGAAGATTGCAAGGTCTTTACTATCTCAATCTTGGTGGGAACCAGCTTGAAGCAAGCGATGCTAACGGATGGGAATTTCTTGACTCTTTAACCAACTGCAGTTTTTTACGGATATTGGCACTAGATGACAACCGGCTTGGTGGTATATTGCCAAAATCAATCGCCAACCTCTCCATAGAACTCCATTCTCTGCTAATTGGATCTAACCACATATCAGGGAACATTCCCTCTGGAATTGAAAACCTGTTCAATTTGTATGAATTGGCGTTTGAGGAGAATCTACTCACTGGCAATATCCCAGCAGATATCGGAAAACTTCAGATGCTGCAGGCTCTTTACTTGGGCGGAAACAGGTTAACAGGGACCCTTCCATCCTCCCTTGGCAACCTCACCCGGTTGAATACACTCGACTTAGACGGTAATGCCTTTGAAGGACCGATACCTTCAAGCCTGGGAAATCTCCAACATTTAGCAGATCTGGACCTCTCCCATAACAGTCTTAGTGGTAGCATCCCAAAAGAGATATTCAACCTTTCTTTCCTGTCAAATTTCGTGGATTTTTCTGACAACAATTTGATTGGAGAACTACCATTGGAGGTTGGCAGCATGACAAATCTCGGAGCATTACTTCTTTCTGGAAACAAGTTGTCGGGTGAGATACCTGGCACACTTAGCAATTGTGAGGTCTTGGAAAACCTCTTCATTGACAATAACTTCCTCAACGGAACCATTCCTGCATCTTTGAGTGACATAAAGGCGCTTCAAAATCTCGATCTCTCGCACAATAACCTGTCAGGGCCCATACCTGAATTGCTAGCAAACTTACACTTTTTGGCATATCTCAATCTATCTTTCAACCATCTGGATGGTGCAGTGCCGACAAAGGGAATCTTCAACAATGCAACTGCTATCTCGCTACTTGGCAATGATGGGCTCTGTGGAGGTATACCAGAACTTCACTTGCCTGCATGTCCCAGAAAATCATCAAACAAGAGGGGAAGGTCTCATCTGGTTCGAGTAGTGATACCAATAATTAGTGCTATTTCTTGTTTGACACTGATCTTTCTCTTTGTTTTCTTATGTTGGAAACAAAAGCCAAGAAAGATCACGAGATCACCTGCATCTTCCTTGGATGACACATATCCAAAAGTATCTTACAGGGAATTGGCTGAGGCAACTGAAAGATTCTCCTCCACCAATCTTCTTGGCACAGGAAGATATGGCTCGGTGTATAAAGGGTCTCTGCGTTGTGGCAATGCAGTTGTTGCAGTGAAGGTTTTTAACATGCAACAATTAGGAGCTATCAAGAGTTTCGTAGCTGAATGTGATGCTTTAAGAATCATCCGACATCGTAATCTAGTCAAAATCATAACATTGTGCTCTGGTGTTGATTTTAGAGGTTATGATTTCAAAGCTCTGGTTTTTGAATTCATGCCTAACGGGAGTTTAGAGGAATGGCTGCATCCAAGAATCAGTGAGCAGGGAATGACGAACAGTTTAAATGTACTTCAGAGGTTAAACATAGCCATCGATGTTGCTGAAGCAATGGATTATCTTCATCACAACTGTCAACCACCAGTTGTGCACTGTGATCTGAAGCCTAGTAATGTTCTTCTTGATGCTGACATGGTTGCTCATGTAGGGGATTTTGGGTTGGCAAAAATTCTGTGTGAAGCTAAGAGCATGTCTTTGCAAAATTCAGCAAATTCAACAGAGGTCATAAGGGGAACATTGGGTATGTCGCTCCAGGTAATTTTAGATCATAACAAAATCAAGCTTTATTAGTATTTTTTTTCTATTGTTTTTTTTTTTTTCTTTCTTTATCTAGAAGAGAATGGTTAATTTGTTTAACATCATGGTTATAGTTCTCTTAGGCTTATGCAGTACTAACTCTGACATGTATGCTCCACAGAATACGGGGCAGGGGGACTGGTCTCTCCATCAGGTGATGTGTATAGCTATGGAATCCTTCTTTTGGAGATTTTTACAGGAAAGAGACCAGTTGATGATGCATTTAACAATGGATTGACCCTTCATAGTTTTGTTAAGATGGCATTTCCTGAGAGGATCAAGGAAATCATTGATCCATTGTTGCTGATCCAAGATGATGATGATCCGAGAGGAAGGTCTCCTCGGAGACTTCACCAATGCTTAGGATCTGTGATAAGAGTCGGCCTCATGTGCTCAACATTATCACCAGGTGAACGAATGAACATGAGAGACGTGGCCACTGAAATGCATGCAATTAGAAACGCCTATTTAGGGGGTAGAGACTCATGAAAAGAGAAGGCAAAGACCACATCTTATGGGCTACACCAACCTTTGGCTCAATATTTATTATGGTAGTAGGATCAAACTTGTCATGACATGTCACAAGTTTAATTGGATATCACGAGTTTAATTGTATTTAACACCATGATATATAAGAATTTTTATTAAGTTGTTGGAAAGGAAATATTAACTTTTATTGATCCCAGGCAAAAACACTTACTTTTTTGTTTGATTCTTTTTGACCATTCTTTATTAGGGGATTTGAGATGATTAAATCATTTTTCATTTTTGTGGAATGTTTGTAGTTGGCAAGTTAGACATTTCCTCCATAATAGCAGGTTAGATCGGGAGATGTTCAAATTTTTTTAACTGATAGAAGGCTGACTCATTCTACACCCACCCTGCAACAAGATTGATCATGTTGCAATGACCATGTTAGCTAGATAAATGAATTGTAAGCAAGTACCTTGTGCCATTTATTAAGCAAAACCCCTGTTGAGATTTATTAATGGCTACTAATTCAGGTTATAATGGCTCATTCCTTCTCCAAACACTACAAATATATCCAACAAAATTGCAGTATGGTATGTGATGATCAGAATTTAATATAAAATGTATGATAAGTATTAACTTACAAGTTCTTTTCAAGAAAACAAATCCCATGAATTGATGTTGGATTACCGGCTGCTAGTCCAGAGTATAATCACCAGAACAAAATATGCTTTTATCCATAGTCTAGATGTCTTTGCATGGATATGTGTAGAGAGAGTGAAGGAAGAGTGAAGGAGAGTTCTCAGAAAAAAAAAAAAATCATGAAGTCCTCCCTATATCCACCATAACAAATCCTCTCATATATTCAAGGAGTGGTTTTCTCACATTCACAAATTGAATGGTAGTTTCTCGCGTTAGTGGGAGGCCAACTCCCTCATCCATTCAAATTCAAACGAATCGGGTTGATCCATTTGGGCGATCTGGAACCACAAATACCAACAGTATGAAACAGCAAACTTCTTACGACTAACAACTATCAGAAATGATTGGCATACTTACTACAGATGAATCAAATAATGACTTAAAAAATATGATTTTACGATGTAAACAAGCATTGGCAACTAGGTTGATAACGGTGTAAAGTGAAGTTGGCTCCTAGTAATTTCATTCAATATCAAAAGTGGAGTAACCATGCTTACCAAAAAAAAAAAAAAAGGTGGAGTAACCATTATGGTTTCAAGTAAAGGACTAAACATGATCTCAGATGCAGCAAGATGTATATGACTCCAACACATGGGGATCATACTTCATCTAGTCACAGTTTAGGCTCCTGTTTGCAGCTCTGCGGAATTCCCAAAAGCACTATCCAAGATGAGCACAGTTAAAGTTCTTCTATCCGTTGCTGCTAATATGGGTTGGCTACTTTACCAACTCAATGTGAAAAATGACTTCTTATATGAGAAACTACAGGAGAAAGTTTATATGTCAATACCTCCTGGATATCCAAGTGAGGGGGAGAATGGTATGGCTTGTCGGCTCCAAAAATCAATCTATGGATTAAAACAATCTTCAAGAGCATGGTTTGACAAGTTAATGTCTGTCGTGTCTAGCATTGGTTTTCTAAGAAGTTCTGCTGATCATTCGATGTTCGTCAAAAAGGAGGTAACAAGTACTACCATTATGCTTGTTTATGTAGATGACATTATTCTCACAGATGACAATCAGAGTACTATAGATGATGTGAAGCAGTGGTTGAAAATTGTGTTTAATATCAAAGATCCTGGGGAGCTAAGATACTTTCTTGGTATCAAAGTAGCAAGGTCAAAGAGGGGGATCTTTATCTCTCAAAGAAAATATGCCTTAGACTTGCTAAAGAAAACTGGAAAACTTGCATCAAAGCCTATAGAAACTCCAATTGATGCTCGACTAGATTTAGAAGGAGGCAGTCCGATAGAAGATACTGGATTATATCAGAGGTTAGTTGGGCACTTGATATATCTTACAATTACAAGGCCCGACATCTCTTATACTGTAGGAGTGGTTAGTCAGTTCATGCATTCCCCAAAAACCACTCACATGAATCTGGTGAATAAAATATTATGCTACTTAAAGTGCGATCCAGGAAAGGGCATTTTAATGTGAAAGAATGATAATTTGGAGATTGCTGGGTACTCAGGTGCTAATTAAGCAGGATGTTCTATTGATAGATGTTCTACTACCTAATATTGCACTACTGTTGGTGGTAATCTTGTGACATGAAAGAGCAAAAAATAGAATGTTGTATCACATTCGAGTGCAAAAGCTGAATATAGAGCAATGGTGTCCACTACTTATGAGAAAAAATGGTTGAAAGCATTACTCAAAGATATAGAATTTGATCAAGATACTCCTATAGAAATGAAATGTGATAATCAAGCTGCCATACATATTTTTTCAAACTCAGTCTTTCATGAGAGGACGAAGCATATAGAGGTGGATTGTCATTTTGTTCGACAAAAGGTGCAAGCCAAAGTTATTTCTACGCCATTTGTTCATACTAAAGATCAATTGACAGATATATTCACTAAAGCTATTGGAAAGGGTAGATTGAAAAGTTCATTAATCAAGTTGGGCATGATAAGCATCAATGCACCAACTTGAGGGAGAGTGTTGAATATTTGGCAACTCCTCTAAGCTATATTAGTAGGGATGGCAACGAATAAGATTTGGATCGGATATTGTACTACCATCTCCAAATCCGAACTTAATATCCTATATCCAAATCTATCCGATACTCGATCGGATAAGAAAAGAGATATCCATCCCCATATCCAATGGGTTCGGAGATATCCATGGGTAACCTATTTTCTCATACCCATCCCATACCCATCCTATACCCATCCTATATCCAAAAAAATAAATAATCAAAATAATTTTATGCATATTATCAACCTAAACAGAATTACCAATTCAACATAGAACATAACTTATAAGTCCAAATTTATAGAAATTAAACATAAAAATAGAATTATAATTCAACATAGAACATATAAACAACCAAAATAATTTTATACATATTATCAATTAAAACAGAATTATAAACATATATATTCGGATATGGGTTCGGATATAGGTTCGGGTATTATCCATATCTGTAGGTTCGGATCGGGTTCAGGTTCGGATTCGTATTCGAATTTGGATAAAAAACAGCACTACTTATATCCTACCCATACCCATGCTACAGTTTTCGGATTTATCCAAATCCGATCAAATCCTATATTTTGGATTTGATCGAGTTTGAGTAGGATGCATACTCATTGGGTCGGATCGATTTTGCTATCCCTATATATTGAAAAGATAGAATTGGTGATTGATGATGATTGACAGCTTAATTGAAGATTTATTGATTGTGAAGAATCCTCTAAATATAGTTAGAGAATTTGAGCACCTACTATATGTACATGATTACGAAGAGTCCTCTAAATATAGTTAGAGAGATTGAGTACCTACCATATATACATGATTGATTGATTGTTTTTCATGCTTGTAAACACATGTAAATCTTATATTAAGGGGAAGAATACAGCCCCAACATATTAATCCGAATCTAAACAATTTTTTCAAAATTTTTCAATCCTTCTCCATCCTCCTTAATCCCATCAATATATAATAATATATAATATTTTATATTATAATATATTATATTATAATATATATTATAGTATTATTGTATGGTTAGGGATATTTGAGGAAAAAATAAAAAGCTTTTTCCAACTGATGCGAAAATGATTTACCTATCTTCTACGTGGTAAGACTTTTCTTCTATTTCATAGGTAAATCCCACTCGTGAGAAAATAATTTATTTCTCTAGAGAAGATAAGAATATAGGTAAGTTGGTCGATGAGAAAGTTAACCAACTTTCCTATAATATTTACCCACAAAAGAATGGATCCTTCTTTTATGGGTAAAAAATTTAGTTGAAAATTTATCTTTTTCTAGATAAATATTTTTCAAATAATATTTAGACAAAAAAATAGTTTATCCATATTCTTTTACATGTGAAAAAATGCTTCGAAATCTATGTTCTCTTTATTACTACTTTTCTAAATAAGTTGCTAAAATTTATCCTATTTTTCATAATATTTTTTATGCTTTTTAATTTGGAGAAATGGATAACTAAATTATTGGTCATAAATTATGAAGGCATTGGAAATGAGGAGGGGCATCTTGAAAATAAAAATAAATATTTACTTTGCTGACTAATGAAAAAATGATTTAACCATCTTCTAAATGGATAATTTTTTTTTTCATTTTATGGATAAATACTATCTAAAAAAATAATTTATCTATCTTGAAAAGTATAAAAATATAGATAAGTTGGACAAGAGAAAAGTCAACCAATATTTGTATGATCATTACCCATTAAAGAATGAGCCCTTGATGGTAATGCTTAGTTATTGAGTTATCAGGCAGTAAGTAAAAATATGCAGCATGTCTACTTATAATTTGGTTGAACTTGAGGTTAAAGTTTTGACTTACAATTTGGTTGAACTCTAGGTTACAGTCTCTCTCTGTTCTATGATTCACATATCTCAAAGCATTTCCAACGACCTCCATTTTTTTTCTTTTTGTTTTTGACAAACGGACTCAAACGACTTTAGATGGGAAGCGAACACGTACGTAACTCATAGCATTCCAAACGACCTGCATTTTTTTTTTTTTTCCCCCCTCAAACGGACTCGAATGGCTTTAGTTGGGAAGCGAATTTTCCAAATGTCCTGCATTTGTTCTTTTCTCTTTTTTCAAACGGACTCAAAACGGTTCAAGGGAAGCAAGCACAAATGTCAAAGCATTCCATTATAGGATAGGAAGTACCTAATGGGACAGGAATAAAATTTTCTATTCTATCTAACCTGAGCACATATCTCAAAGCATTCCATGATGGGATGGAAAGAAAACCTTTTATTCTACCCAGCCCAAGCACACATATCTCAAAGCATTCGTGTCGGTATGGGAAGAAAAATTTTCATTCTACCGAGGCCAAGCACAAATCTCAAAGCATTCCATGATGGGATGGGAAGAAAACTTTTCATTCTATCAAGCCCAAGCACATATCTCAAAGCATCCCGTGATGGGATCGGAGAGATCTAACTGGATGGGAAGAAAAATTTTCATATTCTACCCAGCCTTTGGTTTTAACATGTTTACCTTTGACTCATGCGGTTTTGCCCATATTGATTTAATACGTGGACAAGATGAAGAGAGAGAAAAGCCTGGGTACAATGCTTTGTGTACCGATAAAAACTTTATAAATAATGCAAAGAAAATAAAATTGGTCCCACATTATGCCCCTTTGCACCCTAAAAACTAATAAACTATTTTCCTAACTAGATGCCAAAATGCATCGTTGATCAAAGCAAAGGTATGACGACATAAAACTACCATAAATCAGAATTATTATCATGAGAAAGAAAACAGGGCCTTAAAATTCTCCCAAATTTCGGATACAATATCTTAGATCGTAGAGGGGAGCCGGACCTCAATCCGCCACTAGCAAAGTCCCATGAATGTCATAAACCGAGGCAAATTATTCTTTTGAGGTAAATGGAGGCTAGAAAAGATAGACCTTCACTGGCCATTGGATTTTATTAATATCGGAGATATTTACAGCTACATGAAATAGATAGGATGTATCAGGTAAAATGTTACTGCCGATGGTGGAATAAAACAGCCCAACAAGGCGACGAACTCGGAGCTGCACTTCAGAATATTGTTGTAGTCCGGCATTGGTATACTCGGTGGAGTCTTCAGCTATCTGCATTCTGCTCCGTCGTTCCACCATCCTTCCATGCATTTTCTTTTGACGATGAAGTATTAAGTCCTTTTGAAAGCAGAATCAATGTGTTCCAATTTCTGACCTTGCACCGATCATCCAACGGATCATCATGGACTAAACGGCCACTGTCTGAAAGGACTATGTCCATGGCCACCGTCTTTCCCAGAGTTTGTCCTTCACTTCCACTCGGAATGGATGCAGTTCCAAAGTAGAGCGGCAGAGAGTGCCTCCGCTTCGAGTAGAACTAAGAGAGATCGGCAGAAATGATAATCGGCAAACCTCGTAACTAAGGGCTCAGTCAGTCCGAAAGGATTAAGTAATTACTCACAAATTCCATTTGACTGGAGTATGATATTTTCCTTGGCGCAGCGACGTCCAGTTTTGTAAAAGAAGCAATTAAATCCTTTGAAGTAACTTAGCTCCAGCATAGAGCTGTTATGAAGCAGTCAATTGCTAGTTTTTGAGGCTTTTGTGTGAGTGTTTCCCTCCAATACGTCCGCATATCTTCAATGCAGCTTAGGATTGTAGAAATGCTGGTGTTGTCCATTATTTTCCTCCAGATCTATTTAGTGTGGTTGCATGCTAAGAAAATGTGGTTCACTGTTTCTTCTTCGGATATGCAGAGATAACGAGCCTCTGGATACTTCCGTTTCCGCCAATTTATGTTATTAGCTGTAACATTTTATTCTGATAAACTAGCCAGTTGAATACTTTTGCTTTTTGTGGCAGAGGTAATGGCCGGTTGACATTTGCGAAGCGAGAAGTCATTCCACCATGATAGGAAAACTTATTTTCCACTAAAAAAACTCCATTGTTGCACCACCTCCATGTTGTCCTGAGCACGGAATGCTAAGAGGAGTGGAAATTGTTGGCTTGCTGTCATGAATTCTGCAGGAGTGGCATCTTGATTTTGTGCGAGTTCATATAGAGCTAGGAATATAGATTTCAGCAGTTCACTGTCCTTTCATACATCATGCCAAAATGCGATGTTTTTACCATCTCCCGATACAAATGAAGTGGAGAATATATAGAAAGCTTGGGAGTATTTCATCGATATCTTTTGATTCGATCAGAGAGAAAAAATATTTCTTTCAACTCGCTTAATTCGAATCTTATAAAAAAAAAAGATAGAAAAAAAAGAAGAAATTTCAAATCTAGGACTCAAGTTCTTTTTCATTTTTTTATTAATTAATTCATGATACGATAAATTGAGGTACATTGTTCCTATTTATAATAGTGATCGAAGCCTATCCTTGCACAATTCAGATCAAATTTCTCTTCTTATCTTCTAGGAAGATATCCACCATTGAATAAGTTAAGTTGGACTCCTCTTCTTAATTTGAACAGAACTAGATCTCTAAAAAAATGATAAATATAAAAATCATGAAAAAAAAATTAAAATTTTATAGGAGATAAATATCAACTTCTATATCAACTTTTTCTTCTATGGCTCCATCTAATTCTTCATGGATTACAAGATAATCCTTAGTCAAAATCTTTCCTGAAAAATATTTTGGTTTAACTTTTGAGACTCGAACAATAGAATTTTGGTCTAATTTAACCCCATTTAAGGTTTGTCCAAAGTCATAGATCTTAAAAAGATATAAAATTTTAGAAAAATATTATCTCAATCGAGCATCGTATGGCCAAATTATCGTCTCCTAAAGTTTACCACATGATTCAATTTTTTGATGTGGCAGATTTTGCTCTTGTATTTTATTTACTTCTACTTGTGTGGCCAATATGATCACATCGAGTTCTCATAGTAGTGAAAGTAATCCTTATCAAGTCTAGTGATCATTCTCTATAGTAGTCAAAGTAGTCCACATTGAGTCTAATAATCCATCAGATCAGAGCTCTCTTTGTTTAATCCAGCAAATCAGAAAAGAGAGAAAGGAGAACGTGGAAGCTTGGATTGGATCACCAATGATCCTTGGCATGAAACCCTAGGTAGAGATTAGGAAACATGAGAGAGAGAGAGGCGGCTAGGGTTTCAGGAGAAAAAGCTCTTTTTGTTCTACTATCAATGGTATTGCAAGATCTGTATATATACCAATTACAATGGGTTAAATAATCCGAGCCCAAAAAAATTCCTAGATTAACCCATACATCCCATGAGCTTAATTCCAGTGCACATCCTGATTTAATCACCTTAAGACCTCTCAAATCAAACCTTAAGACCCCTAGGATCAAACCCGACCCTGGACCCAAACAGAAAATCCATCTCGCTATTTTTTCATGACTAAATCGACTCACCTGCGTGTCGATCATAGATTTCTAAAACTCTATTTTTTGTTCTTTGAGACATAGTCTGGGTCGACTCATCTTCAACTTAGTCAATCCAGTCTTAGTCTGAGTCGACTAAAATCCAAAAACTGCTCTTTCTCCACAGTTTCATCCCTGGTTCTGATTCTTTGCTCCACCTGGTGTCCTCAAATCTCTAAAGCACCAACCAAATCCCTCAAAATTCTCAATATCTGGACCTCAAACCCATAGATGTCTCCATCCTAGGACCACTCCTGTCCTAACCTTAGGACCACACTTGTCCTAGTCTCCCAGAGCCAACATTCTGACTCTTCCCATGGCCTCCTAAAGCTTGAGAGTACCACACCAACTCCTACACTCTTTTTCTTCTCCCCATAGCCTTAGGCACCGCCCTCGACCATCAATTTCAGCGAAAAATCAAGAAAAAAATTTCATATATATTTTCTGATCTCTCTCTCCCTTTTTCCAGCCGTGTCTGCCATCGGTGCTCATCGCCAAAGCCCCTAATTTTTTCACCACTTTGCCCTCTAGCCTATGCCAAAGCCCCAGCCCCCAATGAGTGGGTTGGTACCTGAGAATAACTAAGAAAAGGATCTTGGTTAGGCCCTATTTTGGCTTGAATTTTATCTTTCTTTTTATTTCACTGACATCGATCACTCACTGATTGTTGATCCAAGATCCACTAGACATGCCATTGTAGCCCCAGCTGCCGCCGGTTACAACCATGCTGGCCAGGAGCCCTTTCTTCTGGGAAGAAAGGGAAACATAGGTCCCTCTTTCGCCAAGAAAAAAAAAAGAAAAAAGAAAAAGAAGAAGAAAAAAAATGGAAGAGAGAGAGAGAGAAGAGTTGTCTTTCTCTTTCTCTCTCGTGTCCCTCTCTCTTTCACTCTAGTGTGCGTCCCTCTCTCTCTAGATAATGACTAGAACCTAGTCCGCTATTTCTCTCTTCCCTACTTTCTCTCTCTAGCTTCTCTCTATGAACTTCTCTATCTAGAATTGTTCTCTCTCTATGTGGAGTCTCTCTACATATAGCTTCTCTCTCTTAAAGTTTTCTAAATTTTAGAAAAATCTTTTAGTAACTTTGATAGGCCTTGGTGAAGGGATCTTGATCGATGACTATCGGACAACCTGTCGACCCCCAATCGGGTTAAGCATCATGAGATTTTACTATTGATTGCATCCTAGTATCGTAGCATGATCTTAATTTGATTTGTAGTTAGTCAATTGGATGCCCTAAATCAAATCGACTGGGATGTCGGGCACTGCCATATGGCCAATTTTATGAGAATTTTGAGATTTAAGATTTTTATTCTTAAAATAATTATGATTAAATTTTGATAAATATATATTTTAGATATTAGACTTTGAAAAAAAAAATTGAAAAATCTTTATTTGTCGAGATTGAAATGGCTCCACATCAGATAAAAAGGATTGCTCGAGGTACTATTAGGAAAGTATCAAATCAATAGGGTATGTAGCGACACCCCTCAATAGGTGGTGGCACCCCTCAGCAAAAGGGAGTCATTGTTCTTGCTAGAAACACCCAGACAAACCAACAGAACCAACTATGGCCCAAAAAATACAAACACTAGTTGGCTTAATGCAATCGCAATAATAATTGCAGTAATAGTTTCTGCAATAATGACAAGTGCAACAAAAAATTAATACTGCCGCCATAATGATGTGAAGAGCAGCAAAAGCCATGAGGTAATATTATAGAATTTAAGAAGTTGGCCCCACCAACTTTCAAGAGAATTATGGAACCTTTGGAAGCTAAAAATTGACTTTTGGAGATGAAGAAAGCATTTATTGTTAAAAAATACCGTGACGTTGAAAAAATCTTGTATGCATTGCACTTGCTGCAAGGTGAGACGTTCAATTGGTGGCAAAGACTGAAACACAAATATAAAAAAGATGGAGAATAACTCATCTGGGAGAGATTCCAAAAGATATTTTATAATCAATATTTTTCTCAGTGTAAGGACTCAAAAAGAGCAAGAATTTATTTAATCTAAAATAAAAAAATATAACAGTTGCAGAATATAAAGCTAAACTTACGAAACTTACTAAGTTTACTCCAAGCTTAGTCGAGGATGAATGTGATCGGATGTATAAATTTTAGGTAAGACTAAGAACATAAATTAGAAAGCAAGTGGTGCTATATGAATAAACTATTTATACAGATATGGTGAGTAAGCATTAATAATTGAAAGCGAAGTTAATGAGGAATGTGCTGAAAGAAAAAGAAATCAAAAAAAAAAGAATGTAGGTCAAATAAATCCCAGAGTGATAGAAATATCAAGAGTGCAAACAAGAGATCAGCAAGTGATAACTCTAAGTCTTCTGGTAGCACAAGTGTTTCAAATGTAATAAAACTCATAGTAAAAAGGATTATCTCTGGTACGCTGATGCATATTTTGGTTGTGGTCAGAAAGGCCACAAAATAATTGAATGCCTACAAAAAATGCAAAGCTAATCTATTTCAACAATTTGAACAAAATAAAGATGGAAGCCTGAAATTCTAGACCTAAGAAAGGATCTACGCTCCTATATAGTAAGATGCACAAGTTTTCGATACAGTGCTGACAAATTCTGAGAAGGATTCTTGGAATTAATTAATTTGATCAGCAGGTTAGTTTTACTTGCAAGATAGAGGATGCTTTACTTTCTTTAGATTTATCAGTAAATTATAAAATATTTTTTATATTAAATTATTTATGATTTATGAATCTGACGCATGTAGTTTGAACTTACTGAATATATCTTTTTTTTAAAATATTAAGTGCTTTATAATCCAGTGTATTAAATTTGATATCAATCATACTGATTGATTTCGATGTCGTATGGTTCTATAAATTATTCAATTTGAAATATGACATATTTTTAAGAAAAAATATTTTGATTTAAGATGAATTTTGACTCACAATCAAACCATACATCGAACTTGTTAGTAAGGATTAAACACTAGTACTATGATATCCTACCAGTGAAATGGTTAAATATTGATATTTGATATCCTATCAGTAAAAGTTGTGCATTACTAATTCGATATCTTACAAGTGGAATGATTAAATGCTAGTAATTTAATACCATGCTAGTGAAAATTGTATGCTGGTGTTTTAATATCTTACCATTAGAGATTATATATAGGTACTTTAATTTAGTTCATAACAATCGAGATGAACATGATATTTTACAAAAAATTAATTTATGAATAAAATTTGAATCATAAAAAGATTGCACCTGCATGCTTATTATTTGAAAAATATCATATATGTGAATCAGATTTTGAATTAATATATTTTATATGCTTATTTTTAGTATATTATTATTACTAAACTTATCTAGCTAAAATATTCATTGTTTATTGAGTTGTCAAGCTCATTATGCTATCTTTCTTTTTCTGATTCAAATGCTTTGTTTTGAACATAGAAATCACTTGAAAGTAAGATTAAAAGTGAGATTCAATAATATCAATATTTTTTAGATTTAGATTTAATTGTTATTAGTTGAGATTTATCAGTCGATATTTATTTGATATAAAAAATTTTAAATAAATTTATTAATTAAATTTATTAATCGAATATTGATTTTTAGTTATTTAAATTAATTTTACTGTGATGTATTGATATCATATTTATAATATTCTCCTGCTCAGCCTGATCAATATTCAAAAAAATCTAACTAATAGATCTCAAGAGTCAAATGACCTATCTTTTTCGATGACAGAAACCCAGCATCGAGATTAAAAAGTAGAAAACTTGCATCAAGATGAAAAATAGAAAATCTGGATGACCAAATGACCCACCTTCTTAGATAAGAGGAAGAAGACATTGAAATGAGGAGCTCGCCTCAACATGGATAGCAATATCAGTTGGATAAGCAAAACCGACAAGATCAACCTCAATGTCACAAGCAAAACGAGCCAATGAGGGCAAACACCTCATAACCAATCTCAGATCATACCAGACTCGCCGATCTCAAAGAATAAAAATCTAAATGAGCTAACGGACCCTCTGTACCTCTTTGCAGATTTACACACATCGAGAACCATCGACCTCTTTCTTGCAGACCGACTAGACCGACAAAAATCGAACCGACCAACCAATAGACCATATCCACAAACTCAAATTACCCAAAAAGCAATTTGAATGGGACTTATTCCCCAATTAGTTTTTCACTAAAGCTACCAAGAGAGAATTTTCCACTAAAACTCGGATCTAAAAGATTCAACTAGGATGGAATAGGACCTCTTCATCTATAAAAATAAAATAAAATAAAATAAAATAAAATAAAATAAAAGATCCAAGACCTCAAGTATGGGAGAGAAGAAGAAAAGCATTATTCTACATCATACCCTTATTCCGAAACTAATCCAGTAAGCTTTTCTGTTTTGCGTAAACCGACGACTCTTCGATTGCACCACGAACCAGGGCGTCCCCACCAGGCAGAATTTTAGCATCAACATATGTATTTCATTTAATTTAAATCATCCATTTTACCAAAAAAAAATATATTTTCCTAAAAGAACAATCCTTTCCCTATTATTTTACCCAAAGAAAAATATTTCCCCATTTCAGAGGCTTTGCCAACTTCGGTTGTTGAGGATAAATCTAAGCAAGGAATACACAACATTGTCCGAGCACTTAAGATTTGCACCACAGAGGCCACCTCTACATTGTTTTGACGTCACCCTCAAGTTACCTCACTATCATTATCTTCTCCTTTTCCTGGTTGACCTAGGTCAACCAAATCCTTCCCCTGAAATCCCAGGTAAGTGCCTCCTCATTTAATCTAATAAATTCGGGTGGTAACATCTCATTTTCATAAAAAAAAAAAAAAAAAAAAAAAAAACGACGAGGTCTTACGAAACCATTTTTTACACAAATATATTCAAAGATAAGACCAACACCCAGACAACAGGGTTCCATCACAAACTGCATTCGACCAACACTTGACCAAAAAACCAAGCACTCGCTCTAAGTTTTCATATACATGTAACAGTTGCACGCAGATACATAGGACCAACAGGCCACTCCCACTATATCTACTTTTCACTATGAAGACTGACGCCGTTTTAAGCCTAGACCTGCCGGTTTTGATTGAGCCGAGCCGCTGCTGCCATGTTCGCCGCCACGCCTTGCGGATGCGTCGCCATGTCCGGTCTGTTCCGCATTTCCGCTCCGATCACCCGATCCGCGTCCTCCCGAGTCACCGCCTTGTCCGCGGGAAGCTTCGTCGTCGCATTCTACATCATCATCACATCACAATATGATACAACAGATAGCCTATAGTTTACAACCCATTGATGGCGGTAGAAGAATTAATACTTACGGTGACCACGTCTCTGAGCTTGACCCTGTCCTCGTCGCGCATCACACGGGCGTTGGCGTCCGCTGCCGACTGCGCCTCGGCCGCGATACCCCCCGGCACAACCTCATTCTGCCCTGTCGCCCTCACTTCCGCGGCCTGTAACGCCGCCGCATCGCCCTGGTCCACCGGCTTTCCACCTGCTATCATCGCCGTCGCCTCCAGCGCTTCTCCGATAGTAATCGCATCGCCTTGCAGAGCCCCCGCCGGCGTCGTCATACTCGCCGGCGCCGGCGCCTCATACCTTCCCACCACCTGTCCGAAAGCCAAAAATTAATAGCTCAAAGAAATAGACGCAAAAAAGACTAGCCTAGTATTGTGATATTATACTCTGAATTACTCTTACCTGTCCTCCCACAGACTCGGTGACGACACGGCGGCCGGGGAGGTCGGTCTCGGTGACGGAGACGCCCTGGTCGGCCGGAAGGCCGCTGACGTCGCGGTGGCCGACGAGCCCTGCCCGCTCATTGCGGTTGGCAGCCGACTGCATGACGGCGGCGGGCCCACCTTTCTGGGTCTGGCCCATGACCAGGTTCTCGGCGGATTGCATCATGGCCGCGTCCCGGGGTGCAATTGGCTCGCGACCCAGCTCCCCCTGGACGTTAAACACGTCCCCATACTTGATGGGCTCTCCTTGGGCATGGGCGTAGGCCTCGGCCTGGTTCAGAGCCCTCCTTGGCAGTTCCTGGCTCATCCTCGAAGGCTTCGAAGAAAGTGGCTGGGTTCCTGTGATGAAGTTGTGGAGCGTCCTCTGGATGAGAGTACCCAGCCAAGGTTTTGGTGGCTTTTGCGCTGGAGACAGAAGGCCGTTTTTGCCATGTGTGTATATATATAGGTTAGCGGAGGAAGGAGGAGAGGACGTCTGGAATTTTTATGATGACACTTGGAGGGTTTGGAAGGGAATGGGATCCTTGCTTTGGGACACGTTGTTCCTTTGGAGCGTGGGGGGTGGGAGCCAGGTGTGGGCTTGTGGAGTGGCTGCCGTTTAATCGACAGGGCATGACGGTATTTTTGTTCTGTTTTGTTTTGGTTGGGGCGGTGGAAGGTCTGTCTCGAGTTGGTGCTCGCCGACCTGAAAAGAGGAAAACGTAAAATGGATAGGCTTGAGAAAATCGAGTTGGTGTGCGTGAGTAGGTTGCATTTCGTTCCCACTTTGGCTCGAATCATGATCTCTCACCAACAGTAGCATAGCCAGAATTTTTGTCCGGACCATTCAATATATAAATTAAAATAAATAAATAAAGATCGCAGACTAAAGTGAAAGAAAGAATTCAAATATAGGATGTGAGAGATAGATGGTGGGGGTTTAAACTACTAAATTAATTAAAATTTTTAATTTTATGAAGATTTAAATATATTTATGTAAAAAAAAATTCAATAACATTTACATACCTTGAGGATATTGTACTAAAATTTAGGGGTTCAATTGAACCCCTAAGTCAAAATATGGTTCCGCTTCTATCCACTAAGAATTGACACGGGTTTGACTGATACAGGATAGAGGCTAATGTAGAACTGATCTCAATTGGTTCTTCAAAATTTTTAAAATCGAAATCAAATAAATCATGCTACCAACATTGGATTTATTTAGACCAGTTCTCGGACCATTCAATTTTTTTTAAAAAAAAAAAGTTAAAATAAATTGCTCATTGGATCTATATATTACAAGAATATTTTTAATTATAAAAATAAAAATATTTTTTGGTACATCATCGGATTCCAACAAGCCAGCTCATGGTTGATTAGAGTGAATGAGAGAGTCACCTTCAAAAAATTTCTCAGTTGATAAATCTGCCACTTTATTTCCTTTTTTTCGCCTTATATGTGATTGTAATTGCATTGGCTGCTGTCATCCACCCAGCGATGTCCTTCGTCGAGGGGTCTTGTGCTAACCTGCAAAGCCAAGTGACAATAGTACTAGAGTCCCCCTCAATCCATAGTTTTTCAGTATGGAACACTTGAAAGCATGATAAAAACCTAGCCATACACCAATTAGTTCATCAAGGATAATAGAAGGTGAGCTAGGTAATTGTCTGCCTGCGGCCCAAACTAGGTTCCCCACATGATCTCTGAGAACACAAGCCGAGGTAGCCTTTTCCCCTCTTTTTTCTCCATCAAAGTTTACCTTTGCTATTCCAGTGGGGAGCCACCCAACTAATTATGAAACATTTGGTTGGTTGTTGATAAAGTGAATAGGTGGCCTAATTCTTTGACTGGGTAGAAAAGGCATGCATCCAATTTTGAGACATGTCTACATAAAAGGTATGTATCATTCTTAACAGGTTATGTAGGGATAACAATCTAGATTGAAAAATTCTTTTATTCCTAGCAGACCAGATGAGAGAAGTCAAATTAGAATGGAGAGCTTGAACATCTTTCTCTACCCCAGCTTGAGCCACAAAAATGACTAAAGTTGGCAAAGATGAAGGAATAAAATCAGCTCTGAGAATGTGGACAAAGATCACAATACACCAAATGATTTGGAAGGATGCCCCACTCATACAACAAAGATTTGCAAGGCAATCTTAACCAAATCAATTTCCACCGGAAAAAAAAAAATGACACCCTCAGAGGCACCAGCATTTTCCAAATCTTCTAAAATTAGGCATCTGATGAGGATGTTTGCTAATTATCTACTAAGTGGTAGAACTTCCTCAAAGATGTATCTTTAAATCTGGTAGAATTCCAACCCAGCTGATCAAACCAACATCCCTTTGCCAATTGAACCTAAGAGATTTAGTTTATCATTTCAGTATTAAACAATAAGGCTTACGTTTGCAAATCCCATCTTCAGTCAGCAGTAATAAAATCAGCCACTTTCAGATTAGAAAAATCAGCAAGATATACTGGCTAGTGACTAGAAGGAATTGAAGTGACGTCCCAAGGTTCGGTATAAGCATTTAGATTTATTCCCAAGCCCACAACCCACTGAATTTGATTTTGAACTTTATTTGCGTGCTTGCATATTTGGTGCCATATGGGAGATGGATTCCTTGGCGTTTTATAGGCTAGCCTTGATCCGCTTGACTTATATTTGGCCTGCATTACTTCAGACCATAAAGAGTCAGGTTGAGCCAATTTACATAGTAAGGCCTTTTATCTGGTTTGAAGTAGGTGCAAGCCAAGTCCTCCCTTACGTTTCAATTGACAAACAGTATCTTCCAACAATATTGGAAGTGGGGCTGACCTATCTGGTCAAGCCAAGCAAAAGGGGAGTTTTCTCTTTGTATCCTCTAGTCTCAAGAGTTTCTTTCATCTTCGATAGTCTGGAGACAGTGCATTAGCCTCCGTTGACCAATTTAAAGCTTATGAAATCTCTTTCACAAAGAAGAGTCTTCAATACTTATTTTCTTTTTCAAGTAACCGTATGGGTGGTCTATCAAGACAATAACATATCCGCTAAATAGTGGCTTAGAATTGAAATACGAATATAGCAAAAAACCATTAATTAAAATAACTTTTCACTACGATCACATTGATGCCCCTAAAGAAATGATTTAAACTCTCTTCCTATCATTTTGATAATTGATATAGGCACAACAACAAATAACATACAATGAATGGGAAGAAGAGAAGAGAGCCGAATTTAGAAGGGTTACACTGCCTGCTAAAGACAGAGCCCTCCACTTTCGCCTGACCAATCTACTCCCCACATCAGGAGGATTGAGCTTTGTACCTAATAGAGGGACCCGAAGATATTTTCAAACCCCTCCCTTAACTAGCATGTGAATATGGATTGGAGCTGAAGCTTTAATAGCAGGAGGTGTTGATGGGCAAGAAAACATGGACGATTTTGTATTGATTGCCTATCTAGAGAAGTCACAGAAAGCATCAAGAATTTAGACGGTACCTTTTTTTTTGTTTAAAATTGTTTACACCCATTTGATGCTTGAGATGATAAGAAACTTGAGCTAATGGCCTCTTCTCTAATCCAATCCATACCAACAATTTTTTGGGAAATACTAAAAAAATATCAAATTATTATTCATTTTTTTCCTTTTCCAAATACATCTTCAAATTATTCCCCATAAAAAAAATTAATTCAAGACTGTTCGATTATTCACAAATATTCATGGAATTCATGATTTATTTATGACCAATTTTAGAAACATTTATATGTCACAAACTAATAATACTATTGATACAGATTAGTGATATCATATACAAATAGCGGTGGTATTGCCGCTTTATCTGCTACACTTGCGCATACCATACATAGTGTTATTAATATTTTAGAAAACCTACATTCTATATTTTATATTTATTTTTACTATTATCCAAACTCATCATCTTTTAAAGAACATATCAGATATTTTTGGGTCTCAGATTCACCTCTGCCTCTAGCTGGATGGATCAACTTGTGACAATATCATATCCTTCAAAATAGTTCAATGGTAACATAAACAGTAGAGAACAGTTTATCAACCTTCAATAAGTGATTCGATCATCCAGATTTCAAGCTTCATTGCCAGTTATCCCAAATGCTGAATAGTTTGAGTAGTTAATTATATTTTGTAATGAATTTTATCTTGAATTTCTTTTAGAACCAACATCCACTGTAATTAAGAGGACACAAGCCACCACAACTTGAGTCCTCTTCGTACTTAAAACTATGCAAATAATTACTCTAAATCATATAGCGGGTGGTTTAACCTCCCAATTTCATCAAAAAAAAAAAAATGGTAACATAAACAGCTAGATAGAACAACAACCTAAACCTTTTCTCTAAATAACCGACTTTCATCAAAAAAAAAAAAAAAACTTTGCGCTAGAGTTTAACAGCCAAACACAGATATGCATAAATATAAGCAAAAGATCAAATTGCAACAATTTGTTATGAAAATATCATGTCCCTCAGAATATATAAAAAACTAATTTGGTGTGCTCGCATAAAATTCGGGCATAGCCCCCTTTATCACAGCAGTCATTACAACAATCTCGGGACCTCTCACTTCCTATCGCGCTCCCCCCGTCTCTCTCTCTCTCTCTCTCTCTCTCTCTCTCTCTCACAGAAATACACACACTCTCATCGGCGCTTGCTCCCACGCTCATGCGTCCCCCTCTCCCTGGACCCCCTTGCCGGTCGCCCCTCCTCCTCCGCCTCCCTCCTTGACGACGACGGCCTTCTCTTGAAATGATACTCCTCCTCGCTAGACTCATGGTCGTACCCGCCGCCCCTCCGGCCTCCCATCGACGACGAACCACCACCCTTCGACCCCTTCCACTCGTCCCTATGCCCGTCCGAACTGGACCGATGGTGGGCGGACTCGTGCTGGTCCCTGAGCCCGTTCTTCAGCGGCAGCTCCGACGACTTCCTCTTCTTGCCGGCCCCCTCACCGCCGTCGCCGGCAGCGGATGAGGAGTCCGGGAAGCTGATGCGGGAGAACACGCTGCCCTTCTGCTTCCGATCCAGCTTGGCGGTCTCGGCCGGGAGCGGCTCGTCGTGGTCCGAGGCCCTTCTCTTCCCGGTCCGGCTCGGGGAGTCGCGGGACGGGCCGTGGCGGTCTGCTCGGTCGGACCGGTCAGCGCTCGTCGCTTGGGATGTCAGCCTCTGAAACAAAAATGATTGCTTGTCAGGACGAATAAAGTTCAACCATGTTGCCTATCATGCCCCTACAGTGACAAAAATAACGTTACCATCGCACGCACCTTTGCTAAATTTTAAATTGCATGCCTAGAATGCCCTCCGCCGCAACAAGAGCAAAGTGCAAATTTGAGACAATAAATAAAATCATCTTAAATGATATAAACTAAGTAACGCGCCTTTCCGTCAACCACCACATCGATAATTCTACCTCGTCAATGAACGAAGTAATTTGAAGGCAGACAACGCGACATTCATGTGTGACGTGGGACATAGCCTGGTTCACTTACACGAGGACGAAAATGGTCCACCCCCGCGATTAATGATTGGATGCACGACCCCAGCCTATCCAAAAGAGATGCTTCAATCTAATTGAAACCGCCTCCAAAGCTATAGGTGAACCCTTACCAGCCCAAAATCAAAAGCCGTTTGGCTTTAAGGGTTCTCTCCGGAACTGCATCGTCCGATGAACCCATCCTGGAACCATCCGACCACATAGGTTCGAGAGGAAGAACTCACGATTTCTCAAGGTATATGCATAATTTAGTATTGCCTAAAACGAAGAAATAAAAAAAACAATCGTCAAATGGGTCCCCTAACAAGTTCCCTACGTCCTCGTGGCTCAACAGTTCTAACCGAAGCAACCAAAGGCTTGCTCCCTTTTCCACCCTCCGAGTCGAATAAATAAGGCCCTTCCAGAATACGCTTCCCCTCTCTTAAACATCATCCCCCCCATATGACAAAACTAAGATTTCGAAGTCACCTGTACGAAAAAGAGGAAGCGGCATTGGGGAAGAATAAGGTAATAGAAAGGAGCCGCGTGTTCTCGCTACATCCAGCCTATCTCTAGGACCAATAAAGTGTACGTGGAATAGCTTGCTATAGCTGCATGAAGACCAGTTTCGAAGGGCATCATAAGGCTAACAGTTGCACCCTCAACCTTCGGATAGCCTGCGGCTTTTCCAAATAATGAGATCAGAATAGAAAAAAAAAGGGGGGGCCCGGAGGTAGTAGCCAAAAATCAGGGGAATCAGTGATAAACTTCCTTGCCACGAACACCTCAGGCTCACCAATTGGTACACAGCCAGAAGGTGACAAGACCATGATCAAGTGAACTCAGATGTCCCACATGAGTGCACCGAGAACGACGAACCTAGGGCTTTTCCAGGGACGAATCACAAACCGTCCCTGGCCGAATGATGAATCCAAATCTTAAACCAGACACAGACCGACAATAACTTCCAGCATGCAAGGAAAAGCCCTATTCTGGCAAAGTGAATCCCTCCTGAAAGTACTAATGCTGTATGATTGCATCTTCTGCTAATACTTATATTGATTGGGGTTTTGGAACCTTGGGAAATCCCTTTTCTTAATACCCCTATTCTCCCTTTCATCCGGAGCTGCCGGCTCTAATGCTGATATGACGACACCCGGAGTACAAAAATGAATAAGCAAATGAATCAACAAAAGAAGACGTACGGGCTTCGACTTCAATGAAGAAATGTCAGTGGTCCCATTTGGTTCCCTTCTGGGCTCCCTATCCTTGGAATGCTCCCTCTCCCTGAAACCAACAGCAGATGCAGCAATCAAAAAAGGAAACAACAAAACCCACAAGCAGCACAAGGGCTTTCATCCAACCTCCAGAGCCTCAAAATCCATGAAAATGAGTGACATGAATGACTGGATAAAAAGAAAACTCAGTTTATGCACTTCATTCATGAATGTCCCACTTGGGAAAAAAAGCCATATCATGTGGATGAAAGCAAACAGACATCCAGAATCACATCAAAAACAGCAGCACCAAACTTGTTATCCATGTTATAAAGCTACAGAAGATAGTAGGTCTATAAATGTGTATGTGTATGTATCCATATACATACATACAGATAGATAAAAATAGACATGTATATAATAAGGATCTCTAAGGCATTGATAGAATTAATAATCCCACCAATATATACACGAAACCACCAGTGGTGTTTGAGAGGCATACCGAGCATGATATATTATTGATAGCATTTATTGGAGAATGATTGCAAGCAAACAATAGGTATCCCCGGGAACAGTGCATGTCAATACGTACTGAAGATAGGGATTGCTGAATAAATGACTGGAAGAAAGAACAAAGGCGCCTCAAGAGTATAGATACATATAATATTCAAAACAAAATATATCTCAGACAGTGCCACTCTACTGGAACGTGTTGAAACTGACAGTGCAGACAGAGTCAAGGGTTAGAAAAATTGTTCATCAAACAAGAAGTTTTCACTATAAGAACGCATAGATGAGTGTGGCAAGGGGTAACAAAGATATGATAAATTTATGGTAAAACAAGGATGCATAGAGTAAGGAAAGACTCGGAAGGGAAAACGCTTGATCATAGCACCACTAGGAAATAAAGCAAAGGAAAAAGGCTGAGATGGTATAACATGGACAAAAGATAGTCCAAACAAAAAGAGGGGGGCAGAAATATAAAGAAATCGATGGGAATAATTAAAACAGGGAACCCAGACATGAAGTATGAAGTTCAATGCATTCAGATAGGTTACACTCACAGATTCCTAGGTTAAGATTTAAGAAAACACAACATCAAGAAAAATATGAAAAAGGACATAATATGTAACATGTCTTGTTACCAATATATGAGAGATCTCAAATATAATGAACTACAGAATTTTGCAACAAGTTTAGACAAATTAAGGAAAAGGAGATAATAAGAGTAGATTGAAGAAATGTGTCAAACCCTGGCGCATGCGTTAAGAAACAGAAAGCAGGAGTTAAATAAGCTAGCAACTAGCTGCTGATATATTAGGAAAAAGCCCGTAAACTTTTGCATCTACCACATAATGTCGTTTTATTTTTAATTGCATTTCTTCCCTATATATTGTGAATATTCACCCATGATTATATCCGTTTACGCTATGCCTATGCATATATATGCATATTTTGGTCAACTGTTTTATCTTATCTGATAAGTAATTATACTGCTAGTTCTAAAAATATTTTTTCATGTAATATGAGAAATCAACTACTATGATAAACTTGAAACTGAAAAAGAAAAAGAAAAAACAGAGATCAAGGAGTGAATATATCATGTGCATGAAATGTTATCACAGTAACATTGTGGATATTAGCTTTCACATAACACCATTAGGTTGCGTTTGGTAGCTGGCAATCTATCCAGATTGCTGGCAATTTAATATGGGCCCACCACATTACTGCATTTGGTATGTTTTTTAAGTGACAATCTGGATTGCCTTAGAGAGGGGTGACTATCCAAATTACCACATATTTGATAATATTATAATAATTTTTTTAGACAAAAATATCCTCAAAAAAGTACCATGTAAATCATCCCTTCTTCCTCACGATGGGCAGCAGAAAGAAGGGGACCAAAACCAACGCCCTCTACAAAATCCGGCCAACGTCGGTCGAAACCATCCAATCAGTGGGCCACCGTCGTCTCCTTGACGCCAGCCACCGGCAATCAAGAACATTGTGACAAGCACATGGGGATGGGGTATAACACGAGCACAGGCTGGGGAGGGGGGCACGGGGGCTGCGGCAGAGAGCAGCAAGGGGTGGAGACGGGCACCGATGGTGGGGGGGGAGGTTGGGGGGCTATGGCGGAGAGAGGTGGCAGGGGTGGGGTGGCATAAGCACGGGGTGGGGGGTGGCCAGGGGGGCCTGCGGCGGAGATGGGCGATGGCACGGTCGCGAGAGGGAGGGGGGTCGTGAGGGAGAGAGAGGAGAAAAATAGGACGGCACAAGCATGGGGTGGGGGGTGGCTGGGAGGGCCTAGGGGGCTGCAGCGGAGATGGGCGGCGACACGATCGTGGGAGGCAAGGGAGGGTCGTGAGGGAGAGAGAGGAGGCACAGACAATCGGAGTGCAATACCAAAGGCGCGACGGGTGGGGTGCCGCTGGGGAGAGGGTGCGCGGAGCAGCGAAGGCCACCAAGGGTGCTACGGGAGGGGGAAGGGGGGGTCGAGGTGTGGCGTGTAGAGGAAGGAGGAGGAGAAAAAATAAAAAAAATAAAAATAAAAGTAGTAGTAATAATAATAAATACTAAAAAATAATTAAAAAAATTTCATATAATAATTTTTATCATTAAAAAAAATTAAATAAATAGTTTAAAATGCTAAATTAATAATTTGATTTAAAAATATTTTGAAAATTTGATGTTACATTATCAGTAATCTGATTGTCATATCAAACATATCAATCAAGATTCTCAATAATTTTACTGCAACATTATCTACGTATACCAAACACAGTAATCAACATTACTGGCAATCTATTCAAATTGCAGATAATCCAGATCATCACGTGATCCAGATTAAAATTGTCTGGCAATGCACCAAACGCAATCTTAAATTCTTCTTTCAATTCCAAAGACACCTTAAACTGCAAGCCTTGAACACATGAATTTCACTACATAGTTTTGAGAAAATTTCCAAACACCATCCTAGAACCTAGAGGCTGAAATCTCCTCAACTGCCTAACCCAGTTTATCTCGTGCATGTGCGCACATACGCGTGCATCCATGCGTGTCCATATGTAACACACAGTAAGCAAACCCTCAGTTTGGCATTGCAAAAACATCAACAAATATAGTAACCATTTGAATTACCTTTCATTGAGTCGGTCCATTTCACGCTTCCATCTTAGATCAGCTTTCTTAGCCTCAAATTCTTCCCTGGTTAAATATCCAGGCCCCTGATTCATACCACCGATGCCTAACTCAGACAGATCCCTGAAACATGTATGATTTTTTCAATTTACGCAGCCATATGCTGCAAGTGAACTATGCATATAAAACCAAGAGGACTAGGATCAAAAAAAAAAAAAAAAACTGGTTATGGTTTCATATTTTAAAAACCTCCCTTTATCTTCTGACACTGATGATGCATTCTAACTCAAAAAGGACTTGTAACTACCAAGCATACCTTGGAACTACTGGCATCATATAACTTTGTGCAGCAAATGGATCTTGTGGAAGAATACCTCCCCCAAAAGGGACATCAAAGGGGCCAGGAGTATAACCCATGTATTGCATGGGACCAGTGAAAGGCGCCATGTATCCATCAAGTCCAAATGGCATTCCACCACCAGCCCAGTACGGGTTGTAGCCTGGAGCAGCCAAAGGCATTCCCGCAAAGTTTTCAGCTCCAAAATCTTGATAAGTCCTCCACTGCATGTCAGAAGCTGCAGAAAGGAAAGGAAAGCAGCAAAGGTAAAGAATTCAGACTGATTTTTAATTCGCATACTTCATAAAACATCTGATGATTCACAGCAACTGTACATGATAAAAGATTGGCATCACTGATCAAAGTAGAACAAAACATAAGGTAATGCACTAACCATTGCCGGCCATCCGTGTCTTCTTCTTCTTCTTCTTCTTTCCTGGCAAAAAAAAAAAAAAAAAATCTTTCTTAAGGGAACAGAAAGACCTGAAGGAAAGGTTCTGATAAAACCAGTGATCGATCATAATCACTTCCTTACATAGGTACCGGCCCAGACATATATAACTAACTGGAATTCCTTTATCAAGCACCAAAAACAAACCCCTCACTTTAGGATACACCCTTTTTGATAAACAGATTCTAGATTAATCTAAAAGATGATCTGAGATCATAGGATTAGTTTACTGATTCTATGAAACTCTGAAGGAACCTTTGCAACACTCCACACCCTTACCGTGTGCAATGCATCTCTCCGATATTTATTCTCTAGCTCGGACAGACAACAAACAAATTTATATTTTTTTTAAAAAGAAAAATCATATTACATTGCAAGTGCAGATCACCCACCTTGGTCTCCAGCAATCAACTTTTCCTGGCCTTCTTCAGGAACTGGAGCACTCTCTGATGATGGTTCTTTTGCACTCACTGATACCGGCATTGCTTCAGATTTATTCACATTTGCAGCGACCTTCTTGTCCACAGAATTTGTCTCCATATTTGCAGCCTTTACATCACTTGCAGCCTCCCCTTCATTCACATTTGGAGAACGTTCCGGTGGAGGAAGTGGCTTATGTTCATCTTTGGAAGCAGCAGAAAGAGTAGGAGACTGGTTTTTGGGTTGTACCTGGCGAGCTGACTCCATATCTGAAAGTCCAGAAGATACAGGACATCCATCAACAAGATACAAATAACCATATATCATCAACCATGAAAGGTATTCATACCTTGAACATGAACAAGATTTCCTGCATTTTCTGTACTATTGGTTGTTGACTCCATTATGCGACTAATTGTTTCTCTAAGTGTTCTATTTGGCAGAAGGTCATCTGCTAGTATGTCTGTAGCACCACAGACACACACTGACTTGCTAATGATATAATCTCTTATGCCTAGTGGAAGAAAATAGTAATTGGCAATGGATCAATAGGAAAATATTAAAACTTCAGTACCTTAGTTTTCCATGTGCCAAATAATACAACACAAGAAAATTGAGTTCAAATCATTAACACACTTACATTTGTCACAAAAACTCTTAAAACAGCACTTGCTAGTCAAAACAGCATCTTTCATTACTTCTTTACAAAGTGGGCAGTGCAATTCTGGTGGGAGATCACTGACAGGACGAGCTGTAGGTAACCCCTCAATTTCCTTCTCAAATGCAGCTCTATATAGGAAAAGTTGCCCATCAGCTGTGATATCTATCACCATGCTGTGATAACAAGGAGCATTGCATGAAGTCACCAACTTACTCATTCGGCTTAAGAACAGCTACAGCACCACCAGGCAATGCATAGGAACCATCAGGAGTTGCCATTAACATTGATTTAGGAATGCCGGTTGGGGGTTTCACCCTTTTAATGTCATAATTTGGATCACCATTCGTGGGGCAATGCTGGATAAAATGACCTGGAAAAAAGAAAAAAACACTCTTAACATACATAAACTGGTGCTCGCAAATGCTGAAAAACAATTAATTACAATGATAGGGACCTCATAAGTCAACACATTATAAACATACCTGGTACTTTGCATCTGTGACAAACATAACCTGCTGGAGGTGTCCTTCGCTCCAGCCCACCTCGGCCTTAATTTAATGACAAAAATGAAAATGTCAGTATCCAGGAAAATGGGAAAATAAAATAAAGTGATACATGCAGCACACATCATAAAACTAAGAATTCATCTACTTTTGCAACAAAAGTCTACAAAAAAATGGATAGATTTTAATCCTAAAATGTGACATATCAGAAAAGAGCCAGCCCAGTAAACAGAGAGGGTGAAGGCATTTGTGGAATCCCTATCATCACAAACATATATAGGAACCAAGAAAGCATATGCCACATTTAGAGGCATATACGTATGATAAAGATGAAATTAACCAAATCCTAGTTCCATTTAAAAAGTAAATGTGATTGTGAGGCTCTGAGTGTAAGACAGTCAAAGAAGGAAAATGACACAAGAATAAAAAGCAACACAAAGACAGGAAAAGAGACAAGCATGAAGAGTGCCACAAGTGTTTAAGGGATTACCAAAACCACGACCAGCCATCATCCTCCCACCCATTCCCCTACCAAAGCCTCTTCCAGCACCATAACCTTCTTGTGTTTGACTGAAAAGTTACATTGACATGGTGAAAAACATTATGTCATGAACAATTCCTTCATTGGTAAACTAAATGTGACTGCTATTGCCACCCCATTCTCTTGTACTTTGCTAAACTTTTTAATTTCCAAAAAATAAAACCACAGAAAGATGAGAAATATCAAAGCTCCAATTAAATGTCTCACCGATTCCAGTCAAGGGCAGGGGTGTCAATTAAAGCCTTAATCTTGCTATCCTCATCAACCTTATTTGCAGGAGCAACATCTACCACTGGATTGCTTGACTGAGCAGGAAGGACTTCCGGAATAGCATACAAATCATTACCAAACTCATCCCATTCAGATTCTTCAGGCTGCAAAATGTGATTGGTTGTGTATTATCAATATCTTTGCCATCAATCAAAGATAAGAACAGTCAGGAAAGATCCACCCATTATCCACCCAAGAATTAAGCCAATGGTAGCTCGCACCAGTTCAGGATGAAAAAAAATTAAGCACCTAGAGAATCATATTCAGAAATTATTGATCTTACATATTTCATTGTAGATGAATCGCCAACCAAAGTGTTACTTGCTGGTGGAAGATCTTCTACATTATCCTCTACAACTTTGTTCCTGCAGATGGAATACCAACTTTCAATATCAAAATCCAGTCAAGAAAGTCTTCAACATTGTCTTAAAGTTGCCTAACAAAATTTGATCACAATAAAGTTGCAAAATATTTCAGTAACACTACATCCCTCTCACATAACCAAGTCTAAAATTATGAGCAAAAGCATAATGTAAAAGCAAATAGAAGAGTTCATCAAATGCTCAGGATTCAGAGTGCAAGGTAGTACTCGTCTCGTTCTGTGACAATAGGCTTCCGTGGCCGTCCTGGGACGCGACGAATCAATACTGATGTATTTTTGGGTATCATAGCAGCTTCATCTACATATTCTGAAACCGAAAATGAAAGAACACAAAGTCTATAAAAATCCATTGCGAGATTAGCTCAACCCACCTTACTCCCAGCAAAGTAACTCAACAGACACACTACCAATCGTACAGTAGGCACAATCTCACAAACTCAGTTAGCCCTTATCTCTTAATTTTTCCAGCACGATTATCTAAAAATACTTCAACCCATCCCTTTTTATTAGTTTCTAGTCCAATAACAGTTAATTCTGAATGAATTGAACTATCCTCTTACAAGTAAAATGCATGAATAAATCAATGAAGAGAACCTAGTCTAGAAGAACCAACCTTCATTAGTCTGCGCATTGGAGACCATGAGGTCAAAATCGGTACCCCTTCCCAAATGCTTGGATTCAAAAATTCGTTCTTTCAAATTGGCAACAGATATGAATTGACCCTCAATTGGAATAGAGTCGTAATCTTTTGCACTTTTAAACTTATAATACACAGCCATTATTTTTTTTTTCCACTCTGGTCTTCCTCTGATCTAATTGCAGACCAGATCAACCACAAAGAACAGAACTTTGCCGGGGAAAAAAAGCAGCAAACTGAATTTAAAAGGCCGAAAATTAAAAAGCAGGCCTGATATTACGCTAGAACAATAGAAATCATAGAGTACAAGCAGTATATCTTCTTTCTAATCCTTGATGAAGATAACGCTCTATTCTCCCATCAAGAAACGATCTTTCCGAAAGGAAAAAGAAGAAGAGCTCGAGATGAGTTCTCCGCCAACCCTTTTACTTCCAGAACGAATAGAACAGCGATCCAACCAGCAAAGAACCACGATCCGCAGCAAAATCCCTGATATCGCCGATCGCCGCCAGCCGCTACAGGAGGAGAGAGGCTTCCGCGCAAGAAAAAACCCTTCGATCAAAGGAATTCATCCGCAGGAGGAGCGATTAGATACCGCGCTCACCAGATCGCCATCGCCGAAGGAGAATCACCCGAAACCGTGGCGGATTCCAGGATCCCCCGAACCAGCACTCTGATCGGCGAAATCAAGAAGAGAACGAAGAAACGGCGGCTCCCCCGACAGAGAGAACCCGAATTCGAACGGCACAGGGCCCTGGATCGATCAACTGGGGAAGGATCCGCAGATAACTCGAACCGATAGACAGATTTGAGGGGTGGAAACGATCGAAGAGGAGGATGGGGAGGATAAAAGGGGGTTAGGGTTAGGGTTTCCCCAATCCTCTCTCTCTCTATTTCTCCAGCGCTCAGAGATGAAGCGGTAGGGAGGGGAAAGAGGGAATCCGGTTTCCTTTATAGGGCATGCCAGCGAGAGGCGACCTTAATTTTTTCAAAATAAAAGAAATAATAAAACGACCTTAATTTATCATAGAGGTGGGGCCCAGAGCAAAAGATCGGAGGATAGAGGCCACCGGAATGCCTCCTTGTCCGTTTCTATTTGGGCTAGGTGCTGCAGGAGTTGTAGATAGGGCTCTGAGGTGATTAGGCTTTGAACTTTTAGATTAGGAAGAAGTGATAGGGGACTCATGTTGTCACTTGGTTTTGCAATCCAATATTTTTCTATTGGATTGTAAATATTGGTAGTTGCGGGATTGAGTTGCATAGACAATGACTATTACCTATAACACCGAGTTCAGCAAAAAGTTATGAACGTTAAGGTCATGTATTTTGGCATGGCAATATTTGATGCTTAGATGTTGCAAGAATTCTAATTCCATGCAACTCAAAAGTGTTGGATTGGTAAAATAAGAATATGGGGTTAATTTAATAACTTGGTGGTTGAATTAGATATTTTTCATATATAAAACAATTGTTTTTTTTTTTTTATGCTTTCTAAGATCCTACGAATGTTTAGTCATACGAATCATGCACGCTACACATGCTTAAATGTGGATGACATGCACTCGCATACAAAAAGAAAAAAAATAAATTATATGTATTTCTCAATATGCTTTGCCATGAGTTATAAAATTTACCACAACAGCATGCCTCCTCATCCTCCCCGACTCCTTTCGAGCAAAAAAAAAAAAACCTTATCCACCTTTTTAATTCGAAAAATAGTTCGGCCTTAAATGTATGCTTGGCTTGATTTGATCAACTTGGATTATAAGGCAAAAACATAACACATATTTAGCTAAAGCCTAACTAGTGCACATGTTGACCACTTATTATGCCTAGAATTAGTACAGTAACAAAGAGTATCCTTATAAATATTTGTGTGTACTCTTTCAACTGTAGGAAAGAGGAGGGTTTGAGTGCGATCATCTTTCTCAAGTAATTCCACTCACAAAGAAAATTCAAGAACCTCTTTGCTGGTAAGATTAGTTCAATCGGCTTGTTTTCGTAATCAGAAGTATGAGTTCATTATTTTATTGAATCTACAAATTATAGTCTAATCATCACTTGTACATAAAGCAAGTCTATTTTAGCTTGAAGCAAGACATATCAAAACTGATATAACTAATGAAGCTAGGAAGAATGAACATTTTTAAAGAATAAATGGAACCGTAGAGTATGATGATAGGGATGGAAGAGGAAAAAGAACGGTGAGATTATAAATTGAGTGTTTGTCTACTCTCCTTGCGAAAGGATCAAGATCTCAATCTTACCTACTCAAAGTCGATGACGGACATCCTAAATTAAGAATTCATAACATTGATCATGATATACATTAAGAAACCAAAAATGATTTTGTTTTTATGTAATCATCAACAGTTATAATAGTATTAGTGTTAGTAAACTATGTCATAGGTAAATTAAAAAATGATATCATTAATCATGGTCTGTACATTATAACACATGTATGTACTAAATCAATATATTTGAATACTCCAAATTATAAATCATGCAAACATCACATAGAGTTATTTTAACGAGAGATTGTTGGACTGCTTGATGCATAGGAAAATGACTTCCCAAAGACATGATATTTGATTCCAAAATAATTTCTGTAATGTAGATCACAACCAATAATGTAGATCCTCCATATGAGATCGCCATCATTGATTTTAGATAGTTAACATCTCGATCCTTTTGGAAGGAGAGTGCAACAACTTGTAGATTGAAATAAAAAATTTTAGGATATGATGGTCAAACACACATGTGAGTGACTTGGTAAAGAGCATTCTAAAATAACAAACAGCTATTATGAACAAATATAAAGATGAAAGCTAGCAGCACCAAGATGGGTGACTGCCAAAGAGCCAGCCATCAAGGTACGTTGCCCCTATCCCAAGATTTAATTACTTGCGAAGCTTGTTTGTTGCATAAATCATTGTTCTTGGGCAGAACGGAGATTGAAGATTTATCAAGAAGAGGTTAAATATTCTGTTCAATGACTTCAATGAATCTTTTGTACATTCCGCGCAGGACTGGAGAAGGTGGTCAAAAGCTTTTACCAGGCCTAATAATCGTTACATGCGTTTGTCGCTTGCTTGACCGTTAAAAAAATACACAAGTGCATTGATTAGACCTGCGTGGTCCAATCCATGGGGCTAGTTGGCATGGGAAGTCGTCGCCATTGCCTTCTTTTCATCAATCTAAATCACATGGTTAGCCAATCAATTCACGTGGTTCCCTTCCAAGCCTGTATGAGGCATTGGAAGAGCATAGATCATCTACAGCAGACCATCATGTCCAAGAGCACGGGTAATAAGTCGGATTCCTGTCTACCCCAACACCGATCTAAGAAATGTCTTCCAAGTCGCCTTCCTGCCTTCTTCGTTGAATTTTTTTATTTTTTTCACACAATCAGATTAGATTGGGAAACCCTAATTGAAGTCCAAGTCTCCTTCTAGAGGCCACCCCAAATCGATCAAAGCATTGGGTATGGTCCAGGTCATCAATCGGTTACAACTTGTAAGCCTATTCAAACCATCTGTTCTGGACTTGCGAGACAGAATATGCTAGCATTTATTCAAAACTTGACAAGTTGGTGATTAACATAATGAATAATTGATTTAAGTTTATGGAAGTACGCAAAATGAGAAGTCCCGAATAGCAAAGACAGCTTCAAAACGTAATTTCACATTCCATAGTTCTCGATCCACTACAAATTCAGACACTGAAGTAAGATTATATAATACAATAAAATTACATAAAAGCTTCGATTTCTACTTGCCCTTCTTCCCTGAAAATCGCAAGTTTCTTATAATGTAATGTCAAGACCAACTACTAGATGAAGTCAAAAGAGCTTTCTTACTTCAAGGAATCAATAGATAAGTTACAAAGTAAAGATTATCCACAATCCAGTGGTCATCTGCATATTTCCCCAGTTCACGATCCTGAAGTAATCAGCAGAACTACCCCAGCCAGAAAAAAATATCCCAAAACCCTTCAGAAGAAATAAAGCTGGCAATTTGATCATGCTGAATAGCAATATTTTTTGCATCAAGCTAGAAAAACTAAACATCAAATTCCCATACTTTCACCCCCCTTTTCGATTTAACGTCAATATCCTTAACGCCTACAAGGAAAAAAAGGTACCTCCTATCGCTATGAGAATTACGTATGAAGGAAATGAATATTGGAGAGGAGGGTAGGAACTAGACATCCGTCAATATCAACGACGATACAATCATAACATATGCCAGAAAGAAGAAAATCGCTATCTGAATGAAGAACTTAGGGTTTTCCCTCATGCTTGGCGCTGTGACAGCCCTGCAAAAGGGGAAGTTCTCTCAGAGTGAAAGGAAATAGAATTCACAGGTGTAATGAAAATATGAAAAGTACATAGCAATGAAATTACCTTGCAATACGCTGAGAAAGTCGATGGAAGGGTAAACTCTGAATAAAGACAACACCAGGTCCTGTTAGAGTAGCCATTAATTGGTTGTCGCCCTGCAATGTAATGACAGTGAGCTCTCAATGCTAAACCAAAATAAATAAATAATGATGAGAACAAAAATGTCATAATTTGTTACATGCCGTGGTATCTAATAGAAATAACCAAATACAGCAAAGCAAAATGGCAACATTGCAGAGTTATGGAACCACAGGTTAACTATTTCCTCCCCAATACCAGTCATTATGGTATAACAATCATAAGCAGAAGTGCAACCAATAACCAAACAGATTGTAATACCGGCAGATCATTAAATTTTAAGTTAATATCTAGTCAATTATATTACAGGTGAAGAGAACTTATTAGACATTCCTTCGACTGGAAACACTGCTAATCAGCCTCATAATAATCCCAAAGCCATGCCATATATGCATTTCAAGAAATGAAATGGCCATGATAGACTTTACTGGTGATTCCATTTCAAGAAATGAACAGATATCTTTAGTCATAAAAAGGCATTGAAATATGATCAGCACCAGAAAGTAGGAAAGCAGATAAACTCACGCCAAATACCACCCTTCTCATTGGGTTGGAGTGCTTCAGCTGGAAATTGATGGTATTCGTCATAGCTACGATGCAGGCAGCATCAACAACTAGTACTTCACCAGAAGCAAGAATTTTCTGTGCAACTAGCATAAAGAAACACCAAAGAGTTCAAAGAGTTAATTAACGACTAAAAACTATAAACTTATTTATAAGCTAAGGATACTAGTCTGTTACAAACTTGTCCTCTCAAAGCAGAGGGCACAGATCAAATCTCTATACCAAAAAATATAATATTATAAACATAGTGAAGCAATGTACTTTAATTTAAATCTAGTGACTAAAACAAAATCAATAGAAAAGCAGTAAAAAGAAATTACAAAATCTGATATTAGTTTGTATCTACCAATATCTTGGGTTATATCAGTTAACATTGGCTGAGAAAATAAGGACCACTGTTTTGCATATTGCTAAAAGCCCAAAATGCTGACACAACAGATATTGTCACAGATATCTTAGATGAGATGCACAAGATGAATGGAAGGGGGCTGGAGTTTATTTTTATTATCTTATACTGTATTTTTATCACAACTCTAGCAATTCTTTAAGCTTCTTATTTTCTGGTATTATTTATGCTTTTTTATAATTACTCAATGAGTATGAAAAAACAGTAAGCACTTGAAACAAGAATCTGAAAACGCAAGAAGTATGCATGAAGATGTTAATCAAAACTGCCAATAAACACATTCAGCTAGTTGATGGATGTCCTCACTAAATGTCATAGCAGAGGGCAGTGGAATTCAAATTATTTTCCACATATTTGCTTTTCATAAATACCATTGTTTAGACACAAGAAAAGAGATCCGTAAGTACATTTTCCTTACATTTCTACGCTTACATGTCCATGGGGATTCTATCATGAAGCGCAACGAAGCCCAATGTTGGTCCAACAAACCATCATAAGGCAGAGATAAGAAACCAATGCAATCTTCCCAATTTGTTTCGTGATATTAATAGGCCCAGTTAATCAATTTTGTGACCTTAAAACTGCATGTAATTGCAAAATTAATTGAGAGTGATATGAATGCATATATGCATGAGGGGAGTTCATGGAAAAGCATGTAAATTTCATTTTCTTTACATTTTTATGCTTACATGTCAACAGGGATTCTATAATGAAGCACAATGAAGCCCATGTTTGTCCAACAGAGCAGAATAAGGCAGAGATAAGAAACCAATGCAATCTTTCTAATTTGTTTCATGACATTAATAGGCCCAGTTAATCAATTTTGTGAGCTTAAAACTGCATGTAATTGCAAAATTAGTTGAAAGTGATATGAATGCATATATGCGTGAGGGGAGTTGATGGAAAAGCATGTAAAAATTTCATGCTCTTTACATTCTTACACTTATATGTCAACAGGTATGTTAGATGTATGTCCTAGAAGCCAATATGGCAAACACATTGTAATAATTCTAGAACATATTTTTGTACTTAAACAATTAATTTATCAATAAAGTGGGCAATTTTTTATCCATTCTTGTGTTATGCGTCCGAGAATCGTCCAAAAAATTAATAATTTAAAGATACATATTTTAAAGAGTTTAGATTTGAGACATGTATAATTAATTCCTAAATTGCTCCCCATCGATGGATCCTCGTAGAGAAAGTGATTGATCCGATTAAATTGGTGTATGAATCGCTTTCTTCGAGGTAGACGAGTCTTGAATCTACAGTATAGAGACACTGAGCAAGAGTGGAGATGATTGTTAGAAAACATCGGTACTGAACGTAACCATACGAAGATCACATGGATGTCTACTCATTCATCAGTGATCTTCTCGATGCCATAGTGATGTGAGTGGTTCATTGACCTGCGATTGCTCATAGTGAGGTTGCTGTAATTTAACTGCATATAAACATAATCTCCTAGCCATTTAAGTCTTTGTAGTGTATGTTGGCTACAGTAGGTTCGTTGTAGGAGTAGGATGTGCACTTATAAGAAATCTATCGACCTTAGTAAATAAGGAAGTCCTATAAGATTTGAGAAGCTAAATCCATAAGTCTATGGCCATAGCAAGGTAATTGATGGAAAGAAGTTTTCATGAGTATCACATTTGGACTTGAGCTAATTGAATCTTTCATATGACGGATGTTAGGGTTTGACAAGTTTCCATAGTCTCCGTCTTGTCAGGACTCACGATAGAGGAATTAAATCATACGATAACTACACCTAGGGATTCTATTTTCTATTCTGCTGGATTGCCACTATATACTACTAGGTGTCACTAGTGGATTGTAAGAACTCACTAGGATCATTCTGGATCGATAATCTTTATTGGTATGAGTTAGAATTGTTCTAACCCATCGAAAGGAGTTTCAATGATACTATAATGTTAAACATGGTATGTCCCGTTATCCGACAGAACAAAACCTATGGGATCATACACAAAAGAGGTTCTTGACTGATCAGATGGTTGAGTTACGATTATGAATCGTAATAGGATTTAATTATTAATATGATTGATAATGCAAAAATTGTAATTAACTAATTTGCTAAGTGTTAGCAAATTGTAAGAGGATCAATTAGCAATTGGATTGCTGTCTGACTCAATCTGATTGAACTATGAGGTTCAAATCAGATCTAATTGAATTAGATTCAATTTGATTTGATTTAGGTTTGATTAGATCAAGTCTAATTGGATTATGAGATAATCCAATTGCATAAGAAGATCGTTCCTAGTTTGACTAGAACTTGATTTAATCAATTTTCTAATTGAATTATGATTTAATTCAAATTTAATTGAGTTCCTAATTGGACTAGGAATTAACTTAATTTGAGTGCTACCTAATCCTAAATTGGTTAGGATTAAATCAGATTTAAATCAGCACTTAAAGGAATCCCAATTAGATTAGGATTCTATCTCCTTGCGCCACCTATCTCCGCGCCAAATAAGGAGATCGCCTCCCTTGTTTTTTGCCACCAAAGGGCCATGCTAAAGCCCTTCCACGCCTCCTTATTTCTCCTCTTTTTGATAAGGATCAGATCTGATTTGACCTGCTTTTGATTGGATCAAAGTTGAAATCCTAGTTTGATTAGGTTTGATCTTATCAAACCTAATAAGATCAAACATAGTCTTATCCTAACTACTTGGACACCTATTTAAAGAGGGATTATGGGACATGGAGACCTGATACAAGATCAATTTTGGACGTGGGACTCCTCTTTGGGCGTGAGATCGTAAAGAGAAAAGAGAAGGAAAAGAGAGAAAGGGTTCTCATAGTTTCTTCTTCCTCATCTTCTTCCTCTTAGTCTTCTTCTTCTTTATGAGAGTCTTAAAGATTGAAAAAGATCCTAATCAACCATCAAGGAAGTGATCTCTGCAAGGAAGCTAGCATCCCGGAAAGATCAAAGAGCCTCCAATCAGATCAGGCCTCGTTTAGATACCCGTAGAGGTCAGATACGTACGCGGCTACACCAGAACCTGAGACATCCTCAAATCCGGATCTGAAGGAGTTCAGCGATTCAAATATGTGATTCGATCATAAAATTATTTTATTCTCTGAAATCAAATACTCTTAATCTTGTTTATCATCATATGAACTAGATCCATAGGTATTTGATTTAAATCTATATATGCGCAGGATTAAATCTGATTTAATCTAGTCTTCCTGCTTATTTTTCAAAATTATTTTGCAATCCACATGCAAAATATCTAAAATCCAACAGAGAATTCTATCATAAAGTGCAATAAACCCATGTTTGTCCAACAAACCAGAATAAGGCAGAGATAAGAAACCAATGCAATTTTTTTAATTTATTTCGTTATATTACTAGGCCCAGTTAATCAATTTTGTGAGCTTAAAACTGCATGTAATTGCAAAATTAATTGAGAGTGATATGAATGCATATATGCATGAGGAGAGTTGATGGAAAAACATGTAAATTTCACGTTTAGTAAGAACTTTTGACATATTCTTGCACGTCAAGTTTTTTTTTTCCAGCCCAAATAGATTTTTTTTCTCTTGTTATGATCCAAAACTGATGAAAAACTTAGGTTTTAGTCAGCATCAGCCAGTTGCAACAGTTTTGACCGAACCTAGTTGGAAGTAACTCCCTTCTTCACCCCAACCCCCACCACCCCCCCCGACAGAAAAAAAAAAAAAAAACTCTCACCCTGAAATCCCAGTTTTTTCTTAAAGAAAAAGGTTTAACAAGTAAATAGACATCACCAAATTTATGGGATGTGCATCGTGAGGCTATAGACAACAATGCAACATGAAAAGATGCACATGCATGGCTAATTTGAAAAGGGGCTGTTTGGGGAGACCAGGACCTTTTATTAATTTCAAAAATTTGGTGTACATGACATTCTACTGACATTACCATAACGTACTTCACTTTTTTATTTTGATTATTGAAAGTCATACTAAATAGGTATAGGTAATTAATTTTATACTCCTTAGTACTGGGTCATGCTAGTTCAGACTTGACTGAGTAATATTTGAAATTAATACTGAATAAGTTAGTATATTCGCTACATGTTTAATGCATTAAGCTTCAATAAGTTCAGCTTCAACATAAAGCTACCCAAACTAAATAAATTACGATTTTTGATAACTCAAGATACAATAAAATGATGCAAAATAACTTGATTTGGTTTCTTTTTTCCTTGCTTTTGTGTTTTTATAATCGTTTTTGATTTCTTGACTGAGACTCGGCAAAACTAATGAAAGCAAAACCTACCAAGGAGCAAAATTGAAACTAAAACTGAAACCAAGTTTGAAAACAATCTTCAAATTGTTATGTATAAGAAGAGTATTGCCACGCCATATTATCCGAAAAGATATCATCAAGCAGCATGGTAGAGAGCATGCATGAACAGCACTTTAACCCATGATGGCTGGTGAGGGTGAATGTACCGCAGAGTTATAACATAACCGCCTTTTCTTGAGAATAAAATTGTAGCCCTACCATGTTAAGAAAGCACACTGTAGCAGTAGTGTTTGAGAAGATAACATCTAGCTGCTTGATAGGCAGGATGAAGGAAAATGCGGAAGTAACAGATCGGTCGCACCTAGTGTCACTTTATCTAAAAAAATTGTCTGCCTGCGAATTAACTGAATCTGTGTTACATAAGCTCAGGTACAACTGCTATATGCAGGAGCATGCCTAAGCATATGCTAATTTAATCTCAAAACGTTTCCTTTTCCAATATTAACAAAACATTTCCTTTTCCAGGCATTTACTCAAGTCTCATATGCATATTCATGTCCACAAATCATGTGCGATTAATTTTTAAATAAAACAAAGGGAATTAGCAACATAGACCTAGCTTGCTAGCAACCAATATACAGTGCTGTCCGGGCTGCTACATGATTATATTTATTTAATTGAGTCTTAGTCCTTGGAGCAAATTTTGGTCAGTTGATGTGATTATTTAGCCTAAATGCCTGAGTATATAAATCCCCTATTCTCTCTCTACTCTCTTCTCTTGTCCCTTCTCTCTCTTTTTTTAATTTTTCCATCTATTCATTAAGCTCTGTTGGCTAGTTTTTTTTTCTTTTTTTCTTTTCACAGATCTGTCTAAATTCCTCAATTAGATGTTTGTTCAGTGGATTTTGGGAAAAGAAAGGCATAGCATATCAATTCCACCCCTAAGGATTGCAAGATCCTAGAGTCCTCAGATGGTATTAAAGCAACCCTTGGACTTAAACTTTTCTTTCAACATACTTTTATTAAAAATCAAGGCCACTAAAATTTGAACTAGGTCACCACATCTTGTTTTTCATATTTTAATCATATAAGTGAGATATGTACATTTGATTTTTTTACCGTATGAAATCATGTTGAGTTCAATGCACAAGGGCAGAGTAAAAGAAGAATATCTAGGTACAAAGGGGTTCAGGAATGTCCTAGAATACCAGAAAAACTTGAGGAATGTTTGTGCATATGTTTTCCCTACTCTCATCTTTGCAACATATGTGCAATCAGCAAAAATGATAGACTCTGCAGATTGACACTATAATCATTGTCTTTTGAAAATATGGATTCAAAATTATTCTCTGAAACTTAGGATACCAGTTTCATGATTTCATCAATAGTGTCAAACAAAGTTACCTATAATGGTCCACAGCTGCTCCCTTACTTAAAAGGGAAAGGAGAAAGGAAAGTATCTCCACCACCTTGAGGGGATAATTTTAAGTGGAATGGTTGTGGAAAAGCATGAAACCACAAATCAGCTTCAATGTGCGCTTTACGTCTCTGAAAGATAAATGGGAAACCTTGAAGCTAATATACCTCATTGACTCAAAAACTAAGATTTTTAACTTTGATCTTTGCGAGTCTGAAGCTACAAGAAGGAGATTCAATCAAATATCTACCCAAATTGCCTCCCTGAAATTTTTCAAGAGGTAAATCACAGTCAAGATCCTAAACTTAACATAAATAAATGCACATGTGCCTTAAAGTTGACTTTCAGTAACCTCCTTGAACCAAGGTACTTGAAATTTGCAACTTGAGTGGGTTAGGTTGGACCAAAAATCACCCAGGCCCCACCAAACAATGAACTATCTGATCCTAACTAGACCCTTGTTGAAAATTAACCCGAACAACAAAACCCAAATCCAACCATGCCTTGAAAATTTCAACATAAACACAAATTTGGTTAGCTTAGGTCAAGCTCATTTTGAATTCAACCAATATAGGTTCTTTACTATAATTCTAGCCTTGGATTTTAAGTTGGACTTGTTTTAGGTTAGGTTGGGAGCCCTACAATAAAAATTTGGATCATATCAGCTGTCTAAGCCCTGATGTTTTCCCCAAGTTTCACATATTGACCCAACCAGACCTAAAATATGAGTTAAATCAGAGTCAATTCAGGTTACACAAGGTTCAAGTTGCTCCTATATTGAGGATGGCAATAATGAAAAGCTAGAAAAAGAAGTGGTTGATTTTATAAAAAAAAAAAAAAAAAAGAAGGTTTCCTTACCAGCTTTGGAAGGTTTCCTTACCAGCTGCTTTTACACCATGGAGATGTTGCAAAAAGAAACTTACAGGGGTGTTATATACTCTGGAGCAAAATTGCAAGGATCAAGCATTATTGCATTACCCTATCATAGGGACTAAAGAGAACGATTTTAGATTATAACCATCATAATGTTATAATGCACATTATGACATGTTACAGGGCACCTATGATTAAAATATATAGGCTTAATGTATAAAAAATAATAATCTTATATCGTGTTATCAGTGATTTTGTCAAATGAAGCTGCTGTTTCCCTGGTTTTACCTGATACTTAACATTATACTGGATACTGATAGTCATCTCAACATTAAGTCATCAAACTATATAATCCATAACATTACAATTGCCAGTAACTATTTTGGGCCCAGCTAGCAAACAGCTCTAATGGTGTTAATAAAACCTTGTTCAAGTGAAAGAACAAGATGCTGAAGATGCTTGTTCGATTACATCTCACTAATCATGATTGCAAATTTTACTTGAGACCTTGGAAGTCAATAAGATGGTATTTTGACGTTAAAAATATATCGGTTATTCACTTGTTATTGACCTAACAAAGATGTACATGAGTTATTCTAGTGTCAATATAATTCAATATTATGCTAATCTATGCAATATTTTCCTCCAAATATATGGCAGCATTACTATTTAATACTGTTCAACATTCTATGCTATTTTGGAAAATTCTGATATTAATAACAACAACCAGTACTCAATCAAAGACTTGTGGGGATCCAAAAAGCACATCTTCATAATGGCACAATAAAGAGGATGTAATAGAACAGTAGAGAAATAAATATACCTGAACCACCACCAACAAGGAAAGCAAGGCCCTGCCCTATCAGCTTCTGTTTAAGGATTGCCTAAAATAGGAATAGACAGCTATGAGAACAGAATTAAATCAATGTAATCCAGATGCGAGAGAAAGAAGACTCTTAAGAGGGGGAAAAAAAAGTGCAGCATTAGACCTTACCTCTGCACCAACTTCAATATTGCGGGCTCTCTGATCAACTGTGCTTGAGACTGTTACATCATTGACAGAGCAAAGGAATGCATCTGGCTACAACAACCAAATTTGAAAATTGTGAAATATTCTGCATTGCTCCGAGATGAGAAGAAAAAAAGGGCAAACATGTAAATATAAAAAAATAAATAATTTATAAAAGCACATGTTTTCACCTAGTCAACGTACTAAAATTGACTGACATGATCCAAATTTGGATCTGATAAAACAGCCAGTTATAATTTGACTTGAACTTGAATTTGGAACCTTCTCAAATTGACTAGGCTATGGACCCTTGTGATGATAAAAACTATCTCTGGCATATGCCGCAGCAAGCCAGCGATGATTGTCAAAGTACTGCAATCAGACACACAGGGTGTTGCCAGTGCCCAAACACAAAATCATTCAGCAACCTGCTTAGGCAGGCCAGTGCAAGTTTTGTTGTCCAAAAAAAAAAAAAGGAAAAGAAAAAGAAAAGAGTACTGGCATATACATCACTTTGAATTTTCAAAAAAAATGCATACTACAAAAAAATAAGTTTTAACAATAAATTAAGGAGACAAAAACATGGGATGCCTACTAAAGAACATTTTTAAGCTGGCTACACATTAGGAGTTTCATAAGCTTCAAGTCTGACCTGACAACAATTCAAACTTATATGCATAAATCAAGTTATCAGGCAAACACAAGTATTATTAACACTAAGTGGGCTGTGGACACCAATGCAACTTAAATAGAAACCAAAAATGTGAAAAAGAAAAGGTGAGAACATAACATAAAAAGAATGGTGTCATATCAAGTTATCAACTATTGACGATTTATACATAATCGGCTCATAATAGCAAGCCAATGAAAGCAAATCAAGATGAACTGGTCTTGTAAGGTATGTTAGCAGGTACATCCATCAGCTGACATAAGTCAGTGGTAGGAAATATGAAACAAGAGTCAAGCTAGGCCATTTGCATCACTAATTTCAAAACTTCATGAACAACAAGTTCTTAGAACAAGATCAGTTAAACAAAGCAATAGAGATGAAGGAATCAACTCTACCTGGCAAAGAATTTCTCCACCAAAGTTTGCCAAGTCAATCTATAAAAAAAAAAATGACTGAGTTAGAAGATGAAATAAATACAACAGATACAAACTCACATAGCAATGTTTAACAAAAATACCAGCAAATCTAACAATAATTTAGAATTCAATGAATGGCCTTCTGTAAATAAGGATTCACTTATCTTTTCTTTCTAAAAGTTTTATATTTAAGACATGATTTTAAATCCCATTGGATGGGGCCATCCCAGTTTTTCCATCGGACAGGCAGCTGTCCTGCTCTGTCCCAGGACTTGGGACAGAGGATGTCCCAACCTGCACCAATTGGGACACTGGGATGATGGCAGGACAGTCCCATCCCAAAACTAGGGACGGCACCCCATGCCAGCATCCTGCAAGATGTCCCACCAGGAGTTGAAACCATTATTTAAGACATTGAATAGAAAATGACAAATGTTCAGTTGCCATCCAAAGAAATGGAAAACATCTGTGAAATTCATTTATGAGGCCAGCAGTGAAGTGTTTTACTCCTTCCACAACTTCAGAATTACAGGAGCATGGGGCCTTAGCCTCATTAAAATCATATAAGCAGAAAACTGTCCATGTGTGGGCAAGAGTAAGGAAAACAATTTCATGACCTACCGCACATTGTCCTCAAGCAATTTAGGACCCATTTTAAGAAAATGAAGAAAATCTGTTGATTTCTAGCGACACTCTTATTCGACTGAAGCAGTGCCAGTGACAATGGTTGTGTTCTTATCAACAGATTGTGGTGGGCTGCAGCAGTTTCTATGGTGGATATTCTTATTGTTGACACTAGTGGGGGGCTATGAGATGATACAATAGACCTCAGAAAGGGTAAGGGCGGCATCATAAGTAGAACTGGAGAAGACCACTAAGACGAAGGCAGCAAGCCAGCAACGAAGAAAACTAAACTTGGGATGACGTTAAGCCACTCTCATGTGAATGACAATCATTCATCTTGTTGGAATATCAAGAACTATTATTCCTATGACCATCATACAATGGCAATTAATAATGTCGTCTTATCTTGGAACTTGAAGGACTTGGTCTCACAAATTAAAAAAATTGTGATACTTAGATTCATGGTCAAAAGGTGCCCTAGTTATCTCTCAGAATGTCTCAAATATAAAACTCATTAACAAGGCTTTTAAGAAATAAGGAAGAAGACACTTCAAAAATCATTGCAAAGTAATTACAGTAGAAATCTTTAAAATTAAAAGGTTGATCAGATCTTCACATATAAAAGAATTGACAAAAAGCTGACATTTGACAAGGGCTTTTGCTGTATAGCAGTTTAGAGAAAGAGGAAATAGCAACAATCAATAAGGAAAGTCTAAGAATGAAAAAGATGAAGAACTTTTAGATATTCAAAGGAAAAGAGAAGGGATTTGGTTACTAAAATAAAAATTACAAACAAGCAAAAGCTCTTGAGGGATTGTTGTGGATCTTAATTTTCATAAATATTTGTATTGTTGTAGCTCTTATAACATAAAAACAAATTTTGGTTGAGATTCCATAACCATATATGGACATTTAGCTAAATTATCATTTATATACTAACCGGGAGTATCCTCGCAGGAGAGGGTGCTGCAATTCCAACAAATCCATCCTCTGAACCAGAATTAAAAAGAACTATGCTTGTTACGCTTTTTCCGAAAAGCCACTGCCAGAAACCCCCTTCATTTTCAGGGAGGTAATTATTGTCCATTTGAATGGAACCAGACATGTAACACATTGTACCTAAGGAAATTTTCCAACATAAACTTAAAGCTCCTTCACTGGATTCAATATATTAAACAACCAGTTTATGAAATTAGAAATACATAAATGAACAAAGCATATGCTTAATTTTATGAACTAGACCCCTTGCAGAAACGTGACAGAAAGGATAACATTATGGTGCTAAAACCTCTATTTTTTGGCATCTTTCATTACCAGGTTATACAGTAAGCATCATACACTCAAAAACAAAAGTGATTAGCAATTCGTAGATGGCATATCAGGAACTGGTGGTGCCTACTAAAACATGATATAAGGTCGAGCACACAAGGTGTAAGTGCAAATCAGATAAGATTATAAGCAGCATGCAACAACAAAATGAAATGCATAATTAATATATGAATTCAGAAAAAATATGTCCATCTGATCACAAATAAAGCCCAAAAGACTGCAGTGAAAACTGACTTACCTGGCTTTGCGGTTACCTTCTCTTGTGATTTCAACATTATCTAGAAATTGGATTCCAATTACATGTGCAAAAGTTAGTAGTCTTGGAAAAAAGGGTACTCAAACAAGTTGGTGCTTCAAAATACCTGTAAAATTTGTGATTCTCCACCCAATATTTGAAAAGCGGTCACTGTTGTTTGGGGACTCTGCATGATATATTCATTTGGTAAGTCCAACAAGTCTAATGATGATGATGTTTATCAAAAATGACATTTCAGTTTACCAACATTCAGTGACAACAACCACATTTCCAATGAAAGAGAAGTTCAGATTTTAGTAGTAAGAACTAAGAAACCACCTTATATACCCCCAATTTACATAAAAAGAAACCCATAGTCAGGTTGTAGGCACACTGAGCATGTTAGAGAGCAAGAAAAAGTTAAGAAGGAACTACGAGCTTAAAGCTTTTGTCTTCTTGCACAATGCTTCCTAACTTCACACTCACCCTTTCCATGTTGTTTTGCTTTGATCATAACACTGCAGTTACTCCAAAACTTAATTTTTGCAGGACATCTAATTTGTGGAGGAAGCATGTGCCAACTATTCGACACATATGGGAAAAATGGAATGATAATAAATATTTTTCAATTGGAAAACATCAGTTCAAAGCTTGAAAAAATATTAGATAAATTTCAGGAATAATAGATAGAGTTAACCTATGAATAGTGCAAATAAGTGATGATAATTCAACCACTTAGAGAGAGATCTTCAACTTGAGAAGATTGAAGAAAATATAGCTAACCTAAATTTTAAGGCAAGTGACTAGCAAGAAAGGGCAAGTCATTAGCAAGAAAATGATTGTTTAAGAAAGCAAACAAAGGAAGTTGAAGGCAGCCAATCATGCACTTGGACAACCCAACAGCTTAGGTGCTTGGCAGTTCTTAGGATGTTAGGCCAGGAAGTGGCCAAGCCCCCAGGTTAGCGCCTAGGCAAGCAATGGCCACCTAGGTGCCACCTTGTCTCAAGCAAGCATCTTGTTCATTGATTTATGGAAAACATTGTATTTTCAATTAATTATCTCTTTAGTGAAAAGGTATTTACTTTAAGAGACATATAAGCTGAATCTATGTATAATGTGTTGTGTTCTTTTAGATACCAATTGATACTTCAACATTAAATGATGGTAAGAAGCTTCACATACTCTAAATGACTTAGTAGAAAAATTATAAAGTAAAATTATGGCAATTAAATCAAAGAACTACATTTATCACTATGTATGAGAACATATTCTCGAGCTCCCACCTGGGCCTTAGAAAGGGTCAATGCCAAGGATCGTCTAGGCAATTTAACAACCTTGGATTGATGGTTTCTAGTAATATGATATCACTAACTACGTTTTCAAAATCTGCCACTCAAAAGAAGCATCATGAGAGAGCATATTTGCTTGAAGATTATCCAATACTTTTAGGCAACAAAGTTTGTTTAGATAAAAAAAAAAAAAAACTAGGACTTTATGCATAAGATGATTATGCATATATGCTCATAGGCAAAGTGTCAACAAAAGAGGGTTGAAGAGAATTAATGATGGGATTAAATGATAGCATACCATCAGTTATCCTCTTTTGGATTTCTCCATCATTGGGAAGCAAATTACCTTGCAAATATATAATACAGGGGCTAGAGTATGTAGGTTTAAGCATACATCCTATAGCAATGGTGGAGATGTTTAAGGATGGAGATGAATTCCTATAAGGAGTTCTACCTAGATGAAAGAGCTCTGATACACATGCCTTACATGCTAACATGGCTACATGACACTAACCATGTGGATGGCACCAGCTGCTATATACAGGATGTAGTCCAATCCATGTGGGGCTACCTCCACACATAAAGGACCATAAATAAGTACCCATTCATGGGCATAGAATTTTCCTTCTCTAAAAGACCAAGGTGTGCTGGTGCCAAAATCATACTAGCTAAGGCATATCAACTGTTCTCAGGATGTCAAGTAAGCAAATTAACCATGCCACTTTAGGATGAGTTTTCAAGTTGAAAGAATATGTACTTCCGGTGATATTTCAGTCAAGCAAAAAGTTCCTCAAGGCCATGTGATGCTAGCATGACAAATCTTGATTCGACCAAACCCTATGCATTACACAAATTCTCGCAAGTTTACATCAATCCCCTCCCACAACATGGCAGGAGCAGCTATTTGCATGACAGAATAGGTCTGTCCTAGATTTACTCTAAATCAGTTTATGAAAGGTAACACTCAAGAATGTAAGCTAAAATTAACAAGAACTTTAAAAACCAATATCTCCATTATTTTCAACAGGTTGCCAAAACCAAGATGAAACAAGCTATTAGTTTATCGTAACTACGATGGAAGGGCTGAAGAAAGTTCCTATTTGTATCCAAAAAAAAAAAAGAAAAAAAAGAAAGTTCCTATGTCTCAGCCAGTATCTGATGACCAAGATTTTGAAATATCAACCTGTACAGTAATATCCAAAACAATTAGCATTTTAAACAATAATATTAATATTTTAAATAAAAAACCATTTAAGATAGGAAAGAAAAAAAATGTCTCAGGTGATATATCATATCAGCCAATATCTCGGGACATATCACTTTACAAGGGCTCAGATAATAAAGACTATATATCACATAGTATCACGTTAGTAACTGCCCAATATCATAACAGTATTCCAATCAAGAGGAAAACCATGCAACACTATTATTGAAATTCCTCTAGTCTGTTTGCTAGGGGATGTGGCCTCTTAGAGGGTCAACCACATGAACTTGCTCAACTGATGGTTTACTGTTTGCTTTTCTATATTTTTTTTGCCATCACAATCTAGCAAATGAGCCCAAGGTTTTCCCTAAACTCTTAGTATTACATCATTTTGAAACACAAAAGGGGTTTGCATTGTTTAATTTCAATAGTTGGACCCATTGATTGGCGAACAGACCCAAACCGGGGAGTTCAGCCCACACCGGACCAAACTGATAACAAGGCCATATGGTTGGACCAATTTCTCTAGGCTCTCCTTCACTCGCTCTTCTTCTTTCCCTCCCTCCGAAACAATGCAAGTCTGCTACAGGCACTTTGAGCAACGACTTCTTGATCCCTCGCCCACTCTCTCTCCCTTCAAATTCATTTATCCCCTATCCTCGGATGGTGATCTCCCTCCTCATTTCATTCCTTTTACCACTGATCCGTCGTCTATGATTTCTCATATATCTTATGGGTGTTTTCTAGCTTGAAAACACCATTTCCATCAAGAGAACGGGGCATCTCATCTGCAGGAGCATAGACGGAAGGTCATCAATCGACGATGATGGATGACGACCTGCAGGGGCACAGGTGGTAGGTCATCAACACACACCCCCACCCACCTCTTCCTTCTCCCTCTCCTCCACCTTTTGGTATGCGCTGGAACAGCACAGCTGAACCATTCGCCAGCCAATATGACCTGTTATACCGGTCGACAGTGAACCTTGGTTGGACCTATTAGTAGTGCATTTGGCCACTACTGAAAACCGAAGGTAATAAACAGACAGTAGGCTTTTCAAGAAAGGCATAGCATTAGTTAGGGCGAAAACCAAAAAAGGCCTATCTCAGCCAGGATGAAACCTAAAATACCGAATCCTCTAATCCATTTGCAAAGGGATAAGGTCATTCGAGTACTAGCTTGCCTTTGGTTTATCCATGTTTTCTGCTATCACATTCTACCAAAAGATCCTTACGTTTTCATCGGTCCATTAGTACTATATTTCTTTTAAAAAGGGATTGTTGTTGTCTAATTTCAAAAATTGGACCCACACTTCACCACTACGTAAAACTAAAACAATAAACAGACAGTATAACATACAGATGAGATAGACTAAATTAGGAGAAAAACCGGGTATATTATAAAAATTCAGAATAATTTCACAGTAATAAATAATAGAAAACGGATTCAATCAACGGATATCACCCATCCACTGGTTATGAAATACAACAAAACACCGTAAAAAAGGATTCAAGAAACGGTAAGGAGGAATTGCAACCAAAATCGAAGTACTATGAGTTCACATCACGAATATTTTCCCCAATCACAACAAATCGATCAAAATTTTCCGAAATTTCGTACAGATCTCTTTGGATTGACATCAGATCCTAAACGAGAACTCCAAAAAAAACCCCAGCATCCAAAGGAAATCGAGATGAGAAAGGGAAGTGAATGGCACCTGGTAAACGTAGGGCTGGAACGGCGTTGAGAAGAAGGGCGCGGCCATGGCGATGCCGATCAAGCTTCCAAATAAAACTTCGAGCAATAACCAAAGATCGGATCGAGGGTTTCCAAGCGCCACTAGAGACTTCTGAAAGAAGTCGAGGACTCCATCTCTTTTTCTTCTCCCCACGAAAGAAGAACAAAACTGGAGAATTTAGATGCTCTAAATTAAAAATTAAAAAAAAGAAAAAAGAAAATTTAGAAGGGGTAAAACAAAAAAAAAAAAACTCGCTCTACGGTTTCAGAAAGCGGTGGGTTCTCTAGGCCCTTCTGGGATTTTAAGCGAAAGCTTATAGTTACCGTCCGATGACAGAAGAATAATCATATGCCGTTGATATACAGCGTCAAGATTTCTCGGTACTTTCTACTGAATGCGGCGTAGTACGTGCGGCGTGGATGACTTCATGCACGTAATATGGACGGCAGATCTGACACTCGCACATGAGTTATTATGCATCAACTTGTAAGATAACGTTGTTGGCTTTTACGATCTTACGTGATAGCCCTTGTTCTGTCGCACAATTACGCGTAAATGAGCGCTCTGACGGTGGTTATCTTGTAATTATTTTTACTCTGTAAGGGTAGTGATGTCTAAATGTATTCGACTTCTTTCCTATCTGGCGCACCGGTTTGCTCCACGGCATACGCTTGACGGCCACCGCCCACGTCATCACTTTGGGATACGCGGAGCGTTTTTATTGGTACCCATGCTGCTATCGACGTGTCTGAATGATAGCTGGATTTAGACGCCGGAGCCGGGGCTACGGTCCCCATCGTTCCTTCCGCTAGGTGCTGCATTTTTTTTTTTTCGCATGGAATAATAAATGGGTTAACTTTCGAATAATTATTCCGCCGAATACCTTCTATGGGTTTAAGCTGCAAATGTCACCCCGTGCCAGCCCAATTGTACCTTACCCGATCCTGAATTGAATTAGGCTCAAAAATTGAACCTCGCCTAAATTTCAAGCTCAAGTCTAGATCGTGCATATTTTAACCCAACCCATACCATCCAAGCCTAATTTGTGGGTTGGCCCAACACATTCTAAATCTGATCATTTTATATATCTTGTTGGGTAGATCCTCGCCGCTTAGCCGACTAGCTCTTTTTCTTGCCTTCCAACCACTAGTTGTGCGATAATTCATCTCTGCACTGACTGAATTGCTGTGATTGAAACCGACTGATATCAACGGATCTGGATTTGATCGACGTTCAACCAATCAAGATCGACGGAACTTGACCACCAACGGCAACGAACCTAACCAAGTCAGTATTTATCTGACTTGGTTCGACATACAACCTACGATTAACTAGTAATATTTGACATCTACTCGACTACTTCTTTGGAACCATACCGCCTATCTAAATCGACAACGGTTATTCAATTTGGACATTAACTATATATAAACATATAGGATAATTGTCGTCCACGAGCGGCTGATTACTCGATCTTAATAGCAGTTAATGGGGTAACCGCCCACTAAATGCCATAACTCCTATGTCCCAAACATTCATGGACGAGACTTACACAATAACGACATCACCTATCCTATAAATATCGATGAGCAACGGGGGATCTGAAAAGTTTTCTTATTATAAGTTTTCGCTCTCGCTTTTAGCCTTTTTTTATTGTTCATTTTCTCTGACTAACTTAAGCATCGGAGAGTCCTCCATCAAACAACTTCCGATAAATGGACTTATTTTATAGGTTTCCTAATGGTCAACTCCAAGATTGAACAACTTGCTCTTGGCCGACTGTCTCGCCAAAGATAGGCTGTAACATATCTCATACTTATAGAGGGGCAAAGCAAACAGATATTTAGCTAATCTATTTGTGGACAACTTATCTCAACCTCTAAGCCAATAACTTAGCAATTTCATAAGTCTAGCATATTTTAAATATTTTGAGAGAGAAATTTAGTTAAAGTTATTTTGTAAATATTTTAATCTTCATTTTAAATCTTTAGAAATGCAACCTTATTAAGATTATTTTTTTTAACTTTTAAAAGTTACTCTTTTTTTCACGCATAGTTTAAGAAATTAAGGATGGACGACATAATAGGCCTTCTTTGAGACCACTTTAATAGCTATTATATTATTTTTTTGGGCATAGTTATTACAACCTGCTAAAAATCATAATCTAACAAGGCTATGATGCAACAAAAGAAATGAACTGATATTGTTTGGTATATCATCGGTGATATAATCATTAGAGTGATGTGATCACTGGAATGATATGAATAATGAGATGACATACAAATATTGAAGTGATATATAATCAGCATATTTAGTATATCATTGTAATATCAATGAAAATAAAACTTCACTATGTTTGATATATCACCAAATAGTGATAGTGATAATATATGAAATACCATAAATAGTTTTATATATTAACGTATAATAACTACTTTATAACTTGATTAAATATTCTTTATTTATAACTTCTTATAAAAATATGTAGCAGTAGTAATAATAATAATATTTATTTATTTATTATTATAGTTATTTATTTTGATAAATATATTAAAATAATATTACGATAATATTATATATAATCAAGCTTGACTAGACTCAGTCAATTTTGACCATCAATATAGGGCTACCCATTAAGAATGATTTAACCCATCAAAATAAATTGAGAAAAAAAAAGCACGAAGAATTTAATATGATCCATCCATACCAATTAACCATATCTACCTATAAAAATAAAAAATATATATAATAAATAAATAAAAGATATCCATATCATTTAACTAAATTTATCAATAAAAATAAAAAATACATCCAATAGATAGGCATATATAGAAAAAGATGAGGAAGATTTTGATTTTCTTCTCAATTTACTGATTAAAAATATTTTTATCTCAAAATAATTTCAACATATCATCGGTATCCAATGATGTGCTATCATCTGAATATGTATGGTGATAGTACTATCATCAAATTTATTATTAGATCTTTAATTATTGAATAAAATTTTATAATATTAAATAAAATGATCTTGTTATCTAACTCCTATCGTTAGAGTGATGTAAAATATCACTCCCTATTTGATAGCACCCAGGGAGATTCTCATCCCAGAGTTCTCATTCCACTTCGTATTAATTCCCAGACCATCCAAATACGTGGACAGCCATCCGAATGTCCGAATCGGAATCGAGCGAAATCCGGTCCGGCAGAAACGGTTTAGAGTGTTTCCGTCCGGAGGTGAGCCGGCATCAGCTCAAACATGGCGTCGATTTCTACGTTTTTAGCCATCGCCAGGCGAGGTTTTTGCCGTCAAACCTCGACGTCTCCCCTTACCGCCGCGGCGAACTCCCTCCTTGCCAAGCTGCTAAGGGAGTCGGAGCCGGGCGTCAAGATCGCTCTGGACGCGGAGGAGAGCTTGACGGCCCAGCGTGACGCCTCCTTCTGGCAACCCCTCCTCGCCGCCCTCCACTCCTCCGCTCCAAGGAAAGCACAATTGGTAAAGCTGAAACCACCCCATTCTATTTGATTTTATTTCTTTTTAATGATGTTATTCTCCGTTTTTTCCGATTTTTCCAGGTGACTGGAAAGAGATTTTGTGGAAATAATGATTGAAATCTTGTGAGATTTTTATGTTTACAGGATACCAAATTAGTCTTCTGTAATTATTTAGATTAGATTAGTAGATTTTTAAATGAAATATTTGTTTTGAAATGCAAAATGGCGATTCCCAGCTCGAGTCATTTTCTTAATTTGATATTCCCAGCACTCTGACTGGTGTGAAACATTGAATTTTATTAAACAAGTTTGGAGTATTGGGGCTGTTTTTGAATTTGGAGTTTGGGCACAAGAATGGGATGCTAAACGTGGATCAACTGGATGCTTGTAGTTGTAGAACTTAAATGTTTAGTTGAATATCTGGAGGTGATACTGTTTTACTGGTTGCTACTTGTGTTAAAATTTTCTTCCCGAGATAATGTTATTGCATTTCTATGATTAAAAGGAATTTGTAATGATTCAAAGGCTTATCTCTAACTCCTTTTTTTTTTCAAGAATTTTAATGAAATAGTCCTCCTGAAATAGGTAGTGGATTACCATTTTGCTGTGTTGACACCAATGGCTCACTAGCATGGTGCTGCTACAAAGTGTAATCTTTGTTTGGTCTTGTCTTCAAGTTCGAACTCCTATGTAGCACACAAACTTGGATACTGACCTCCATAAATTCATGTGAAATCGGCGATCATTCATTTGCTTATGTACTATCACCTGTATCTATGGTGAACCTGGGTCTGCCAACTTTATAAAACTTTGTGAATTTGACAATTTAAGCATTGATTCCATGTCGATGTGTCAGCGGTTTGGGATTTGGACTTCATTTATTTCCATAACTGATTTTAGGCTCTCTTCCTCTGCGTTGACATCTCCCAAAATTAATATGTCCTGTTGACTTGGCATCTCTACCCACTCTGTTCGACCACCACTGTGATTTGCCCTGTCTGTCAACCATCTTCCTTGGTCCTCTCCTCCCCTAGATTGCATTCCACCTCTTGATCGTATTCTCATTGTCCTTGATTGCCACTTTGCCCTTCATCACTATCCTTAATTCCTTATTCAAACCCTGAACCAACCATCAATCATTCTTTCTCTGCTCCCACTGGTTCACTCCCTCCTCACCTGTAACTCCTCTCTTCAACCCTTGACTTGCACCTTGCCCCTCCATCTTTTGGTCAACCTATAACAATGCCCTACTTCTCACTTCCTCTCCCTTAGGCCATCCACCATCCTCTCTCTCTCTCTCTCTCCCCCCTCCCCCCCCCTTCTCTCTCTCTCTATATGGGTCCTTTGCTCTTGGCCACAACTCAAGTGTCCTCTTCTCTGAATCCTCTTCCTTTAGTTAATTGACCTTAGCTATCATCCCCTTCCGTGCATATATTCTTTTTCTCTTCTTCAACTATAACTAGGATTATGGAAAGACTGGCTACAAGTCACTGGGGTAATTTAATGTCATGGATTGCTTTAAGTTTTTTTCCCCTCTATATTTTGATGGGAAGTGCAATATAGAGGCCAGGTGATCACATGGTGCCCAAGCTAGCACCTAATGGATTTCATTTGGAAATATCAAAATATCACTAAATAGACAATCATCATCCAGAGCCTTTTGTAAACTTCTAGAAGACATACCATGAATAGAAAGTTGGAAAGAAATTAGAATATTCAAAGAAAAGGAAAATAAGCTATCAACCAATGCTAACCAGAAAGCAATAACCTATAGTAATTAAGTAATAATTAGCTTATAAGCGACAACTAGACACTAACAAAATAACAATAGTATTGAAGGAGGAATAGTAGCTGGACAAGTTACAGGAGGAAGAAGAGAAAAGAAGAGAGAAAAGGGGAATAGCAGCAAGGGGAGGAAACAGAGTAACAGCTGATAGGAGCTAGAGGAGGTTAAGAAAAGTAGAATAGGGTAAAGAAGAGTAGCAGTAGGTAGAGAGGAATACTAGTGGCAGCAAGGGTTAGAAGAAGAAAAGGATGGGACTTGTTACGGTAATATCCTGAATGCTTTGGATCTAGCATGTTGTCATTGATACTTTAGATCAGCGTGCTGTCCATGCAGTCACCGATCCAAGCACAGAACTGAGGTACGTAGAGCATAGCTATTTACCTCTGGTCTGTTGCACAGGCTATTTGCCTCAGCCGATCAGCTCCTGGGCACGTGCTACAGTTGTCTACCTTGAGTGGATGGGCTCAAGCATAATCAACTCTTTTGATTTTGTGGGAGCGATTGAGGGCTAAAATATCTCACCTGCTATGGCATGTTAAACAATCTCAGGATGGCACGATCTCATAGCTATTCAACCAGCTGTTCGACGACATTCTTTATAAATCATCAAAGCTCCGAGGATTGAGGTAAGTTGAGCAAATCCCTTTTAGAGAACTTGTTGCTATTCACTTTGTTCTTTGAATCTGACTTGAGCGTCGGAAGGTCCTCGCAGGAGCAAAAATTTTCTGTTCGAATTTCTTTTGCAGGTCACTCCAGCACTCTCTGTACAAGGACCAGACATCCGCCTTCCGACCTAGCTGAAACGAGCAGCAACAGATAGAGAAAAGATCGACTTTTTACATCATCATGCCATCGAAACGAGTATTATCTCGTCTCTCCAATGCCGCCGCCTCTCGTTAGGCAGAGAGCCAGACTGCCAGCCAAGCGCAGCCACCGACGACGGTGACTCCTCCATCAGCCCAGCCAGCACTGATCACGGTGAATCAATTCAATCTGCTTTTTTAGCAGGTTCAAAATTTAACGATCGCTGTTCAAGCGGTCCGACTGTTCTGGCGCCACCGTCGATGACACCACAGCCTACTCAGATTGCTTCTGCACCCGTCTCCAGCAGTACAATCGGTTCTTTTGGTATCACCACCTGCACCTCTTGCAGTGGTGTCCCTATCAAATCGGCCTCCCAGCCACCACCACAATCAGAGCAACCGCGGGTCCTTCCTCAGAGTTCGGAGAGGAGGTAGGTCCGCCAGAGCCACCTGAAGGCCCAGCAACCAGCCAGATGGCGATCTCCTAGCCCGCAGTCGGGGCACGACTCAACCCCCAGTTGCCACTCTCTTTAGCAATCCGAGGCCTGCACCATCCGAGATCTTGCTATAGAGAAGCGATTCCAAATGCTCAAGAGAAAAATCGACTATGCTCTCAATAATGATTCCTCGATGTAGCCCTATGATGGGTTCAACAGCAAGCCACCTTTTACGTCGGAGATAACATGAAAGCCACTCCTCCGATACTTTAAAGTACTCGAGTTTGAGGTTTACGATGGGACCGTCGATCCCATTGATCATTTGGAGACTTTCAAAGCGGCAATGCTCTTTCAAAGAGCGACAGATGCTATCCTTTGTCGAGCATTCCCTGCTACTCTTAATGAGGTCGCTTGTCAGTGGTATTCAAATCTGAAGTCGGCCTCCATCCACTCTTTCGAAGATCTGTGCCGGTCGTTCGTCGGTTACTTTGTTAGCAGCCGGCGACAGCAAAAGTGATCTGACTACCTCCACACCATCAAGCAGAGGGAGGGTGAGTTAATCCGCGCTTTTGTCAACCATTTCAATGCGGTGACTTTGGAGGTCTACGACTTGGACCAATCGACTGTGATGGTCGTGATGATGGGCGGCCTACTGAGGAACGACTTAAAAAAATCGTTGACTAAGACTTATCCTAGGGATTTTTCAGACATGCTTGCCTGTGCGGAGAAGTATGCCTGCACAGAGGAGGCTTTTGCAAAAGAAACCCCTGCCAGTTTTGGTGTGGCAGGTCAGAACAAGGAGTGCTCTCCAAGATGGGAGGGGAGAATCCGCCAACGCTCCCGATCCCCATTTTGGAGGCAGAAAAATAAGGGTCGAAGCCATCGATCTCGGAGCCCTCCGAGCGGGGATCGACGACCCTCTCCTCCTAGGCGTTACACTAACTACATGCCTTTGAATATTTCTAAGGAGAGGTGTTGATGGAGATTCAAGCTAAGCTGTCCGAGCCTCCAATGATGCGAACGAAGTCAGAGCACTGCCGCGATCCAAATAAATATTGTTTCTACCATCGCGACCATGGTCGCGATGCTAAAGACTGCATGCAGCTCCATGATGAGATTGAGAGGCCATCAGGTAAGGGAGATTGGACCACTTCATCCAGGGGAGAGCGCCTCCACGACGACCTCTTTCGAGAGCTTAGCAGCCATCTCCTCTACCTCAGCAGCCATTCTCTTTGCTCAGCCACAGCCAGCACCAGTGCAGTCGGTGAGACAGGAAGCAAAAGGACCGGCGGTAGTAGAAGATCGACCCATCCGAGGTGAAATCCATATGATAATTGGGGGTTCAACTAGGCCAGTAGAGCTTTCGAAGGTAAAGAGGCTGAGGCTCAAAGATGAGTATGAAGATGCTATTACCTTCACTAAGCGGGATACAGATGGTGTGCTAGCCCCGCACAATGATATGGTGATTGTAACAGCGAATATCGCTGATTTTAATGTGCACAGTGTATTTATTGATAATGAAAACTCGGTTGATATTTTGTATTTCTCTATCTTCGTCCAAATGGACTTTACACCAAATCAGCTAGGTAGATTTGATACCCCGGTTCAAGGTTTCTTTGAGGGTTCCGTGATCCTAGAGAGAATGATTAGGTTGCCCGTCATAGTGGGTACTGCATCAAAATGGACGACGATCCAAATCAATTTTCTGGTGGTCAAGCTCCCTTCAGCTTACAATGCCTTGGTCGTCCAAGCTTGTGGACTCTAAAGGCCATGGTGTCGAGCTATCACTTGATGGTGAAGTTTTTTCGAATGAAGTAGGACAAATCAGAGGCAATCAGGCCATGGCTAAACAGTATTTTGTTGTAAAACTTCAAGCAGAAAGCCAGTCATTCCAGACAGAGGTCCAACCTGAACTTCCTATTAGGTTGGATGCCCAAGATGATTTGTCCGAGGAATGAGCCTAGCCGTCCGAGGACCTCCTGGAGATTTCGCTGAGGAAAGAGAATCTCCAGCAAATAGTGAAGATCGGCTCGCACCTAGATAAGGTAATAAAAGACCGACTAACTGCTCTTTTGCAAAGAAATACAAATCTCTTTATCTGGTCGGCTGCAGACATGCCCGACATTGACTCAGAGATGATGTCCTATCATCTGAAGGTGGATCCAACCTATCGATCGGTGAAGCAGAAAAAGCGAAGCTTCGCCTCAGAGTGCTAGAAGGCCATATTAGAGAAAGTGGACAAACTACTCAAAGCTGGCTTCATCAGAGAAGCGATGTACCCAGATTGGCTGGCGAATGTTGTCCTGATCAAAAAGACGAATGAAAAGTAGTGCATGTGCATTGACTTCATCGATCTGAATAAGGCCTGCCTCAAGGATAGCTATCCGTTGCCTCGGATAGACTAGATGGTGGATGCTACTTTTGGACATGAGCTTTTTAACTTCATGGATGCATTTTTATGCTATAATCAGATCCGGATGGCATCTGAAGATAAAAAAAATAGTCTTTATTACTGATCGTAGGCTTTATTGTTATAGGATGATGCCTTTCGATTTGAAAAATACAGGAGCTACCTATCAACGGCTGATGGATAAGATCTTTAAAGATCAACTCGATCGCAACATGGAGGCGTACGTAGATGATATACTGGTCAAGAGCCGTGCAGTCTCAGACCACATTGCTGACCTTCAAGAGATTTTTGACACCTTTCGCCGATTCCAGATGAGGTTGAATCCAGCGAAGTGTGCCTTTGGAGTTATCGTTGGAAAGTTTTTTGGATTCATGATCTTGCAAAGAGGTATTGAGGCGAATCTCGAGAAGATCAGGGCAATTTTTGAGATGACTCCACTAAGAACAATTGGAGAGGTGCAGCGTCTCACTGGTAGGATCGCTTCGCTCAACCGCTTCATCTCCAGATCGATCGAGAGGTGTCTCCCATTCTTCCAGACCCTCAGACAGCAAAGGGCTTCCAATAGGCTATTGAATGCCAAAAGACGTTTGAGGAGTTAAAGTAATATCTCAGCTCTCCACTGTCCGAGGCCTTCCATCAAAGCCCAAGTGCTAACGGACTTCATCCTGGAATGTACCATCCCGAATGGACAGAGTTCACAAAATGGAGAAGGCTCAAGAGCTAGTGAGGGCTCAGAAGCTGGTAAAAACTCAAGCAATATAGAGGCAGACGTAGGATCTAACCCTGAGGAGTTATGGATGCTGCACGTCGACAGCTCATCAAATGCTTCTGGAGTTAGGGTCGGGTTGATCTTAATTGATCCTGAAGGCGATGTTGCAGGATACGCGTTGCGCTTTGAATTTTCAGCCACCAATAATGAGGTAGAATATGAGACTCTGCTTACTGAACTCAAGATGGCAAGAGAAGCGGGAGCCTAGCATTTGAAGGTCTTCAGCGACTCCCAGTTGGTGGTGGGACATATAAAAGGCAAATATGAGGTACGGGAGGAGAATATGAAGAGGTATCTTCAAAAGATAAAGGATTTAACCTTGGTCTTTTTGAGTTGTGACATTTGATGGATCCCTAGAATGGAAAATACCAGAGCAGATGCACCATTGAAGTTAGCAGTCTTACTACCGGTCGACCTGAAAAAAGGGACCTACTTCTAAGTATTGAAAATCTCGAGCCTCGAGGACTCTCTTGTCATCCAGTAAGTTGACAAAGAATCCTATTGGATCGACCCTCTACTGAGGTATCTGCGGTCAGGAGAACTACCGCCTGATCATAGGGAGGCTCAAAAGATAAGAAAGTAAGCCGCTCACTACGTCCTGTATGATGACAAGCTCTACAAGCGATCGTTTTTTCTGTCTTTGCTAAAGTGCTTATGCCCGTTCGAGATTGATTATGCATTGTGGGAGGTCCATGAAGAAATCTGTGGAAGTCACTTGGGGAGTAGATCTCTATCCTACAAGATCATTCGATAAGGATATTACTGGTCCACAATGCAGTAAGATGCAGGTGCTTTTGTCAGGAAGTGCGATCGGTGCCAGAGAAACTCCAACATCTAGCCCAGCCGGCAGTACTTCTGACTCCAATCAGCACCTCATGGCCATTTGCTCAGTGGGATATGGATATTCCTGGCCCCTTCCCTCTCACGTCGGATCAGTGTTTCTCTTAGTGGCCATCGACTATTTCACATAATGGATTGAGGCTGAGTCTTTTGCTCACATCACCGAGGCAAGAATAAGAGATTTTATTTGAAAGTCGATCATCTGTCGCTACGGTCTTTTCAGAGTGCTGATTGCAGATAATGGCAGACAGTTCAGTGATGCTCGACTCAGCAATTTTTGTAAAGAATATGGAATAGAGCATCATTTTACCTCGATGGGTCACCCACAGGCAAACGGAGAGATAGAGGTGACCAATAAAACTCTTCTGCAAGACTTCAAGGCTAGGATAAAGTGGACCAAGGGGTCTTGGGTAGACGAGCTTCATCATGTACTATGGGCTTATCGAACCACTCAGAGACTTCCAACCGGTGAGACTCCTTTCAATCTTGCATTTGGGACTAAGACAATCATTTCTGTGGAGTTTGGACTCCTATCCCTTAGAGTGGAGGAATATAATGAAGACACCAATTCAGCGTGGCTTTGGACTAAGCTCGACTTGATCGAAGAAAGCAGGGAGTGCGCTGCTATGAGGATGGCCGCCTATTGCCAGAGAGTAGCCAAATACTATAATGCCCGAGTCAAGATCAAGGAGTTCCAAGTTGGTGACCTAGTATTACGGCGAGCTGAGGTATCACAACCCACTGAGTAGGGAAAGTTATCACTTAATTGGGAAGGTGCTTATCAGATGGATGACATAGTGGGCCTTGGGATCTATCGGCTGAAGCAACTTGACGGCACCACTTCCTAGGCCATGGAATTCGGCCAACCTCCGTGTATATTATCAATAAGGATATTGTAACATCTTACTATCGCATACATGAAGTTTTAGATTTATCAATTCTTATTTACACATAAAAGTAGCTTGAAAAACTAACCAATACCTCGACGACTTAGAGGTAGGGCTAGCTTATAAGATCCCTACAAAGTCCAAGTCACGCAAGACGCGAAGGGAGATCCAAAGAGACCTCCGAAGGGCTAACTTACAAGACCCTCAACCTATAATTACGAGCAGAGCACAAGCTGCTGCTCACAAGATGAGCAGGACATATGCTACCTCTCGCGTTATGAGTAGAGCACAAGTTGCCACTCACAAGATAAGTAAAGCACACGCTGCCTCTCATATTACACAAGCTGTCGCTCACAAGATGAGCAGGGCACACGCTGCTCTCGTGTTATAAGCAGAACACAAACTGCCGCTCGCAAGATAAGCATAGCACATGCTACCTCTCGCATTACGAGCAGAGCACAAGCTGCCGCTCACGAGATGAGCAGATTACACGTTGTCGCTCACGAGATGAGCAGAGCAGAGTTCCTTTGTTCGGATCCAGCCTCATCTCCTATACTTTTATGATGGAGTTGTCTCCTAAACCAGAGCGGTTTCAACTAAAGCCCTTAGGGTTAGAATTGAGTCAGATAGAAGCAATTTTAAGTTTCTTAGGTTGGAACAGACCTCTGCGATGCCTCTGTACGCTAAATGAAAATACACAAGCATAAATAAAGAAGATGCAGACATCATGAAGATGGGATAACTCTTTTTCATGTATTTTCATTTAAGTATTTACAAGGAGATAGCACTTGTAGCGCCCCCCCCCAAAAAAAAACAAAAAGAAAGAAAGGAAAAATACATCACTTCTCCGGAGCACCATCGGCACGACTCGCTTTGGAGCGACATGTTTTGTTGTCGGCAACCTCTTCAGTCTGGATGGCTACGACGATTTTGCTCGGCTCAACAAGATACCGGGATGCTCTTGCAAATCTCCCAGTGTTGTCTACTATTACGGCCTTCAAACTTTCATTCAGGAGGTTAGCCTTTCGAAGTTCTGTGTGCACGGCAAGAAGATGCAGCTCAGCCATTGTTTTGCACCTCTCAAAGCCAGCAGAGAATGCCGACTTGCAGGCTTGGTTTATAATCTCAACTCTTCTCTTTGCCAGCCGATCCACCCTCCATTGAGCCTTCTCGATCATAAGCTCTTGATCCGCGAGCCGGCCATGAAGAAGAGCCTCCATTTTTCTTTTATCATTAACTTTCTTTTTCAGGCGCTCCATTTTTGAGAGAGTTTTTCAGGCGCTCTATTTCTGAGAGAGCCACCTGAAGCTCAGCCTAAGGTGTGGATGGCTTAGGAGATACTTGAGTCTCTTTGGAGGCAAAGCCTCCATCCCTCTGCGGTGTTTTCTCTCTATGGCCGGCCCTATCCGAGATCTTGGCCTTTTTGGTCGAGCCTCTGCCGGGGCTCCTTTGAGAACGGGTCTCAGAGGAGGTGTAGTCGCGGCCTCTGTTCCCTCCGAATGTTCTCCTTAGGCGCTCTACATCATTGTGAGCTCGACGTCAGTCCCTCTCAGCCCTAGACCTCCGCCTCTCGAGATCTGCAATCCTCCTTTCGGCCCTTCTAATCTCGTCATCATGACGGTTGATTATTTTTTGGCTTTTTGAAGGGCCTCCTTAGAAGAGTTGAGCTCTCTAGTCAGCTCGGAGATGATTCTTTCTGTCTGCTCCAATTGATGCTTCAGCAAGTCAATCTCTTCTCTCGCTGCTGTAAGCTCTAGTGCAGACGCATCAGAAATAGAGCCGATGAAGCTGGCCAGATGATGCCCAACTTGCACAAAATTAACATCAAGACTATTAGATGCCGCAAATCGCAGGAGATAAGGAGAGATTCGAAAAATCCCTTATCTGGACAAGGGACCTAAGGGCGCTCGCCATACATTGCTGAGCCCCTTATTCTTCAAAGAACAATTTCTGGATAGGAGAAAGAAAATTTTTCAGAAACTCCGCTGCAGATTTGAGATTCTCCACCGTTGATGGAGCAGTGGGCACAGGCTGTGAGGGACCTGCTTGAGAAGCAGCCGTAAGAAGAAGATATGCAGCAGGCATTGCTTGCTTCAAAGGATTCTCAGCTTCTATTATGGCCACTGGAGCCTCTTCCGGATGACCAACGGTCTCCTTCACCCATATGCCCTCCATCGGAGCCTCTTCCGTCAAAATCTCCTCCGTCGGAGTCTCCTCCATTAGGATCTCCCTCACCGAAATCTCCTCCAGTAAGGCTTTCATCACAACCTTCGGAGGGGGGCCACAGATTCAATGAGTAAAGGGGAATTCACATCCCCCACGACCGTAGAAGTAGATTTGATGGTCGAAGCCCTGACATTGCCATCCGTCGGAGCCTGAGGACTAGCCGATGGAGCCTTGATTTGTCTTTTTCGGACCAATCTCAGTTCAAGCTTTTTTACAAACTCTGGATTCTTCATTCTGTCGTTGGAAATCTGCTGGGAGTTTCGACAAAAATCTGGAGCAGAAAAAGAACTTGCGATTGTCCTTTGGCGCATCTGTAGGCTAATTTAAAAGGAGGATGGAAGAGAGGACAGAGAGCCGTCGTTTAAGGAATTAAATCCTTGAGAAAACTGCCGACTGAGTGGTCCCATCAATTGTGGTCGTTCGTGACACTTCTTCGTTAGGCTGACATCATCAAACTCAAATGCCAGGGGTGCATTGGAAGCATGAGCGCGCACGTTCCTAGATTCGAGGAATCACTTGAGATACTCCTCTCGTCTAATTCTCAGACTCAGGACTAGGGGGGTAGTGTTACGGTAGTATCCTGAATGCCTTGGATCTGGCATATTGTCATTGATATCTCAAATTAGCGGGCTGTCCGCGCAGTCGTTGGCCCAAGCGCAAAACTGAGGTACATAGGCAGAGCTATTTAACTCTGATCTGTTGCACGGACTATTTGCCTCGGCCAACTTTCCATAGCCTTAGCCGATCAGCTTCGGGCACGTGCTACAGCTGTCCACCCCGAGTGGATGGGCTCAAGTGTAACCAACTCCTCTGATTTCGCAGGAGCGATTGAGTGCTGAAATATCTTGCCTGCTATGACATGTTGAACAGCCCTGCAATCTCGAGATGACATGATCTCACAGTTGTTCAACTAGCTGTTTGACGATATTCTTTATAAATCACCAAAGCCTCGAGGATCGAGGTAAGTTAAGCAAATCCCTCTTAGAGAACTCGTTGCTGTTCACTTTATTCTCTGAATCTAATTTGAGCATCGGAGGGTCCTCACATGAGCGAAAACCTCCTGTTCGGACTTCTTTTGCAGGTCACTCCAGCACTCCCTATGCAACGACCAGGCATCTGCCTTCCGACCTAGCTGAAACGAGCAGCAACAGGAGTCAAAAGGAAAAAGAAGGGATTTAATCTTCTGTCCACTGTAAACAATAAGGGCATGTTTTCCACTCTGCCTTTTATTCACCTATTCCAATGCTTCTACTTCCTCTCTCCTCCTTCTGTTCTTGCTTAAGCTTATAAATCTGCTTGTGTGATCGCTCGTACCCCGACCAGCCTGCTTGTATATATCCATGTACGCCCTAGCCAACCAATTAGCCTGCTTCTATATATCCATGTACGCCCAGCCAGCCTTGTTGGAAGATAACCTGCCATCCTGCTTGCCCATCCTATGTAGACAGCTAAGCTTGTATAGGCTGTTTGGGTGCCAATTAAGTGACTAGGTCACTTAGGGGCCACCTAGGACACTACATATCTAGCTGAGGTGCGCTTTCTTTTCCTTTTTTAACTGAAACTAAACATATTCTAGATCTTCATTTGCTTTGCTTAGCTTGATAGTTTTGTTTTCTCATGTAATGTTTTTTTATTTTGCTGAACTGCATTCACATTCTTGTGCACCTAAGCTGCATCCAATTCTGATGTAGTCAATTAGGTTTTGGAATCAAGGTCTGGAAGTTAAGCTGCAACTAAACCAATTTCATGCAAGACTTTGATTCCTTCATTTTGCCCTATTTAAAGGCTAACTGACGTTTAAGGCATTTTTAGAGCCTACTTTTATATTTCTTTGATTCTGATTCTCATTTTATGAGGCTTTTGTGAACCAAAGTGTCATATATGTTCTTTGTTGCGTAACATTAGCTTCACAATCTTGTTTTCTTCGATTCTGATACATACATGGCAATATCAAGTTATCCCACTAGCTGCTTTCTAAACAATCTTTTACTGGCTAGTAGCAGTGCTTCTGACTTCTTATATGTGGGAATTTATATAGATTTATGTAAATATAAGAATGCATTTGGCGTTGCTGCCATTTTTCTTTTTAAAAAAAATTAGAAACAAGAATTCTGTTTCCATTTTTTTAGATTTCTGACAACAAATACATGTTTGGTGGTCACTTTTTTTTTACAACAGACAAAAGAGAACATGTTTGGTAAGCCAAAAGTAACAATTCAAAGTAGTTGTATTTTCTGTATATTCTCTAAGATATATTCATCTACTATAACTCCTGTAACTGCTATATACATCATGGTTAACAAGTTCAAATTCAAAACTCATCCATTGGACCATCCTTTTTTAAGTATCATTGGTCGAATTTAAATTTCCATGATGAATCAGCATTGAAATTTAAAAAAAGTGGAAAAAGTATATCCAACAAGATAGGACTAGGAGATCAACATAAATAAGGCATCTACAAGGTATCAAGAGTGGAAAGAAACCACCAGCTCTGCTGCTTCAGTTTGCTTCTTGCCGAAATGTATGTTTTAAGTTTGTAATGTGTTTTTGTTTCTGTCAGGAAACAAGAAAGAGACAAATGTTATGTTAGAAGCAAAACATGATGATAGGGTTGGGTTTGTCCTTAGAAAATATCAAAGAAACAAGCCTTATCCAGCCGGTCGGCACCCACATCCCGTCCTTTCCTCCCATTCTGACCATAATTTCTTCCATATTTCTCGAAGAAAAACACCGATTTTTCTTCAGTCTGAGTCTGCTATGGAACATGAAACACATGTAAAAAACCAAGCTAGCGACATTGGCGGTCCAATAAGCTTACATGTGCCAAGATGTACATGCAATTGAGATGACTTTGGTTTTTGGGAAAAGCATATGGAGTTGGCACCTAAACTGCAACTCTAAAAGGGGGGCTTCAATCTGATTTCAAGTAGCATATGTAGTTGACATTTGAAAGTTTTGGCTTCATCTAGAGTTGGTGACCTTTATGAATCTCACAATGGATAAGTGGACTCAGTATCTCAAGTGCCAACACCATGTGCTTCATGAGATGTGTTATTCAGTATGCTGGCTGCATAAGGTCCTTGAAAGAACGGAAATAGTGCTTTTGTGGCATACTACTTTGCCATTTCTTGACTCCAGCATTCAAGCATAGTGAGGTACGGAAGGGGCAGAAGGCCACTCATTGCTAAATTTTTATAGGATAAGGCTATGTTTAATTAATTTTTAAATACTGTCTTTTTGAAAATATCAGAATTCAGAGTGGAAAAAGCAGGGCGTTGAGAGGTGGTCTTTCTTATCAAAAAAAACCATGGAGTTTAAGTAGGACTTCTTATTTAATGAATTTGAAACTTCAATTTTTCAAAAATTTACTTGGGCTTATAATTTTCTCATTTCAGTATCATAACAAATTAGAATAAAAAATATTTCTTTCCTTTCCATTCATTCAAACTACATGTAAACTCTAACTAATCAACTTATTGATTTCTTGATGTAATTGAAGCATTAACTTGTGTTCTTTTTGGGATGTGAAGTAACTCATTAGAGGTATTTAATATCTTATTCTGCATCTTCTGCTCATGCATGTATTTAGCAGGTCTTGGAATGGAAATTGGATAAACTATGCAAGGAGGGTATGCAGGACTGGATCCCTTATTCAAGACTAATCTATTTCTGTGGGAAACTGGGCAACATTCCATTTGCAATGAGGGTCTTCACAACAATGGAGGCCCAAGGGATTAGAACAAATACTTGCACTTTTAACGCTCTGCTTACTTCTTGCTTGTCAATTGGCAATGCTGTTACAGCTTTGAGCTTGTTTGAGATAATGGAGAGGACTGAGAACTGCAAGCCTGACTTGGCCACTTACAATGCGTTTGTATCCATGTATTCAGAATATGGAGATGGTCACAGTATGGTGAGTTGGTACATGGCTGGTAAGAAAGCCGGGTTTTCTCCAAATATTCAAACCTATGAGTCCATTATAACAGGGTTTATCAGATTGGAGAAATATGATGATGCTGACTGGTTTTACAAAGAAATGATGTCAAATGAAATTTTGCCTAATTTAACCATATTGGAGTCCAAACTTGAAGGGCTCTGTAAGCAAAAGGATATGCATGGTCTCAAAGAGTTTCTGAAATTTGTTCTTGATGGAGGGTGGGAATTGAGTGAACCCATGGCTGAGAAGCTTGCAAGAATATACATGGATTTCGGCATGGTCAAAGAGATGGAACAGTTGCTTGGGCTCATCAAACCAACTCTAAATGTGGATATCTTGTCACAAATCCATTGTGGCATAATAAGATTGTATGCCCTATCAGATAGCTTGGATGACATGGAATATTCAGTTGGGAGGATGTTGAAGGCAGGAATGATATTCACCTGCCCAGAAGATGTTGAGGCAGTCATCTCTTCTTACTTCCGTCAGAAGGCTTTCACTAGGTTGGATTTGTTCTTGGACCGGATACGTTGTTCATACAAGCTTGCAAAATCTACTTATGATCTCCTAGTTTCTGGATACCGCAAATTTCACTTGCATGAGAGATTGGGTTTGATTGTAAAGGATATGAAAAATGTTGGGTATGCATAGTTTCTAACAGTTGGTTTCAGTTTATTGCTTGCATTTATTCAACATCTGGTGAAGTAACAGTGCTAGAGGGAGTAGTGCTAATTGTGTTCGCTGACTGCAGTGAAAGGCTTATGAGAGACTGCGGGCACTTTTGATTGGCAACTGGAATCAGAATTGGAAACAGAATGGTTTGGAATAGCAGTCGGAATGATATTTGAATACTTGAAGAGAGTAAAGATTTGGTTTCAGAGGGATTGGGGCATTCCCATCCTCCCCTGGAATTGGAATGGCAATGGGACTCCCCCCAACCAAATGGCTGGAATAGGGGTCACTCATGCCCAATCCTATTACCATTCCAAAGTCCAACTTCCCCCCACCCAAAGGTGCCCGGCATATATTTCAGTGGTAAGTCCATCATGGGTCTAAAAGAACCATTTACTTTTGGATTAGTTTCTTGATGCATTGATATCTGGGTTGCTGATTGGTTGATAAATAATAATAGAGGCAGGTTTGTATAGCTTAAGAATGCTAGTATGAACCAGTTTTTGTCATTTAATTTTGCAGTGTCCATCTGTTAGTGAAACAAATCAGTAAAAAGAAGCTATAGAGTGCACAGTTGTGCAAAAGCAAGCATCTAGCAGGCTATTTGTTTAAAAAATAGATGTAAAATTACTTGCAGAAGAGGTTGATAGACAAAAATGTGGTACACTATCAGACTTCCATCATTGGTGTGAGTGATATGGTTGTGCAATACCAAGCAAGTTTATTCGTTGAAGGGCTTGAAAAAAATTGTTACCAAAAAGGCATACAAAAGATATGGGTTAAACCATGTGGAGACTCCTATTAGCAGTTTATATTCAAAGTCTGTAAAAAAACCGTATCTATTGTCCTCCTCAATCAGCAGTTTAGCTCTTGTACCGAGTTGATAGCTGTGACTTTCTTTTCTTTCCTCCTTTTTTTTTTTTTTTTGAGAAATGATAGCAATGATTTTCTGTTTAACCTACTAATGCAGCATTAATGCTTAACTGAAAGTGGCATCAAGATATATGAGCAGGGGATCAGAAATAAACGTATGTTGTTGTAGGGATTACATGGAATGGTGTTATCTGAGGTTTGATCATCTCTTGCAGAGTCAACTGAGATATGTTGCCCAATTCTAGAGGATGAGAAACTTGTGTTTTTTCTTAGAGCAAATAATACTTTTTCTTTTAGGTAATTTATTTGGATGTTGTGTTTGATGGAAATTGTATGGTGCTGAGCAATTAGTAAAACTTTCACCTACGTTTTTTAGGGCGTAGTCATGATATAGCTGTATTCTACTTGTTTATTTGGGATTGCATTGACTCAAATCAGAATTATTCTAATGTTGCCTCCAACTTTTTGGGTGAGTCTGAGCAGGAGCAAGTAGGTCATGCATTCTTTGGGAAGTAACTTTCCTTTTTTCTCATTTTGTGTGTTTGTCTAGTCTCGAAGATCATAAACAACGATGGTTGAACAGTTGGGATTTTTAAAAAAAAAACAACACTTATTTCTCATATAACTCTTGAAGGTGTGGAGCAATCATGGTGCTTTAGTTAATCCTCAAATTTGATTATTTAATCCTACCAAAAGAACAAGATGATTATTTAATATGTTTATCATTATGATTTATAAACAACAGCATAATATAAAACTTGATCTCAAAATATATTTTACTGTTGGCTCTGTGTTTTGAAAATTTCTGATCGTTGGCTCTTAGATTTTCAGAGTTTTAATCAGTTCATGAGCGCAGTTCATCAACATGTAACAATTCACCTACCTGGTTAGAGAAGGTCCCATTTCCATATAATAAGAGCATCATAAGATGAAAGAAGCTTATGGTGAAGAAACACTCCTCTAAATACTATGTCACATAAATAGTTAGTGCATATGAGGCAACATGTTTACCATCTAGATACATTGGAACTGATGAAGGGGGAAATGGAATTTTTCTTGCTTAAGAGAGAAATAAAGAAAAAGAGAGGCTTTCAGCCAACAAAAAAAGAAAAAGAAAAAGACAGATGGCTCCTATTGAGGCCTATGTTTGCTTTATGTGATCTCTCTTTCTATGATCGGGTTGAATGGATATACTATCCTTAAATTATGTACATTCTTGATATATAGCCCCTCGCTTACAAGCTATTTTTATCGCAGATAAAAATCAAACAAACAATAAAAGAAGACTGACATATAAAGAGAACAACCAGGGGTAATCTATTGATCATCTTAAGTTTGAAAAATTTACAGCCAATAGCTTGTGGATCAGCTGGTTGGCGCCCATCTCTTCAAGTGAGAGTTCCCAAGTTCAAAGCCGAGGGGTGATAGACTATTTTCAGAAGGTTTATTGAAACTTATAAATGAACTTATAAATGAGGCAAGGGTAGAGGGTGTTTATTTCTGCACCAAATAAGCCATTCAAAGACTCTCCAACTATGCAACACTTCCCAGTATGTGCTGCTACCAACTTACCAAGTACACAATAATATTCACCAACACGAGTATTGGCAACGAAGAGGATAAAAGGCTTATTTAAGTTCCCTCCCCAACCCAGAACTTTCCATGGCCAACCAGTCTCAGCTGGTTGGCATCTCTCCACTTCAGGGAGGTCCTGGGTTCAGACCCTGGCAGCAGCATCCCGTCTGTTATCTCTGAAAAACTGAAAGTTTTCTATAATTGCTTTCTGCAGACAAGTTCCTATTTTCATCTTCTACCATAGGATGACTATATCTGATCATTTCATCTACAAGAGTAATACACACACACGCACGCACACGCACACACGGCAAATGAAAAAGGTTTAAAAAGTTAACATGTTTCAGGTTGAATGCACACCAGCACGTTGTTCTTAATCTTTTTGAACTTATTATGGCAAATATGAGCATCCCAAAAATGTTTGCATGAATAATTAACATCATAGATTTATCAAGGATGATTTCACTACCAAAGAGTCCAGAATTAACTTTCAATAATAGCCACAACTGGCAGAACATTCCCTGGTTTACCAATTGCAATAACTTACAAATTTATGATTTATCACCATATAAATGACTTGATTCACTAAAAGCATTGAGGCTCATTTTCTTCTAATTGCCAATTAATAAGTTACAAACTTTCTTTGGAAAAAAAAAATTGCTACCACAAACACATCAAGAAATACTAATTAACTTTCTGATCCAGAGTTCTGATTCTCTTTAGGAGAAGCCCATTGTTGGCTAGCACGAGACTTTGTCCACGGATCAAGAGGGACTCTCTGAGGTGGTTGCGGAGTTGGGGGTTTAGCCTCTCGGAGTTCATTTTCCCTGTCAACAAATCTGCATACAAGTCCATACATATAAAAAATTAATACTTTATAGCCGATATTGAAAATAAATACTGCTGGACTATACAAAACCCATCCAGCTGAGACCAAACAGGAAGCATTGTTGTTGATATGTTATTTCTATTGTTGAATGAAGTCGTATACCTCCTTCAAAATAAAAAGAGGCATATATTATTTTTTCTTGTCTCAAATCATAAGTTGGAGGTTCTAGAGTGAGCTAAGTTCATGTACATTAATATCACATAGGGCACAAACATCACATAAACTATTTTGATGTCAGTTCATGTTTTTGTGACTTGAAGGTGAGGAATTATGACCTGAGTTGTTCAATCCCATATGGTGACAACTAGACAAGCACCGGACCAGATGTTGGCACTGTAAGTGCATGAACAGCGCTAACACAAGCTCTTGTAGCAGCTAGAAATATGCTAAAAAGTACAAGGTGAATATGGTGTGGGATTCAACAGGGTCATGGTAGTGCAACCACATGAGTTCCTAAGAACTGTGTAAAAGATAGCAAGCGCATGGTATGAGAAAGTCAGACTGCCATAAGCACTCTCACAGCGAAAGAGTCTTCACACCCCATCATCACGCTAAAGGCCTGGGCATGCTTGGAGATGGTGGATAAGTTGTTTGGTTATCAGTGTGTTGTCAACCATGCATGATAAAGCCTGATATCAAGTTAAAACAGATTGTCCAAAGCAGAAAAGTGAGATTTTGGCAAAACTTGGGTCTTTTGCTCATCTATTTTGGTATAACATAACCAAAATGTTCAAGTAGTTTCTAATTTTGTGAGAAATGTTCAATGGCTAGATTGATTAAATTCAGCACATGGGACTATTTTATTAATCATGCAATTTTTCTTTCTTCTTGGGCTTTTTAGCTTTTTCATATGCTTGCTGAAGGATGGTTCTTTTTAGCTTGGGTACTAAAATGATTGTCTCGTTAAAATTTACTTCCCAGCACTTTTACAAAGGTAAAGGTCATATAAGTTTCGGGATAGCTGTAACTGATGACATAAGTTGTGGCAATGGATAGTCATCAGCAAGAAAGGTATCCGCAAGAGATTTAAAATAATGTAAAAGAAAAATAGAAATCATAAAAAGAAGAGGAACAAAGAAAATCCATAACAAATTTATAAGAAGAAAGAGAAGACCAAAGGAAGAAGGAAAAGTACTAGACTACAGTAATCATAAGCACCTGAATTGCTTTCCTGTACTGTAACAAACACAACTCTACATGAGAATGATAGAATATCTATACATTCCATAAGATTTGAAAATGGAAGGTATAAATCATCCACCCTCCCATACAGCATATGCTCAAGAGAATTAATATATATAAACCTCCATGGATCATTGACATGAAAAATAAATTTCAAATTTTAGGAGAGACATAAAAAGAAAAGATAAATTACTCGATATATGCCATAGGTGCAGCATCCCCCACTCGTATGCGAGTCCGAAGTAATCTTGTATACCCACCTGCTCGGTCTCTGGTTTTCCAAAGAAATTTCTTCCATGAAAAAAGAGCAATATAACTTGGAAGAATGGATCATACTGAATCTTAATAAATTAAATACTTACTTATAGCGATAAGCCAGCTCTGTAAACAACTTATGAAGGACATCATCACCACGAACAAAAGCAGCGGCACGACGTGCAGCAGCAAGTGTACCCTGAAAATAATCGAACTCGTGACTTAAATATAACCATGGCTATTAATGAGAAATGTTATACAAAATAAATATCATCTTCATTAATCATGCATCATACTAATCAAATAAATTTTGAAATGTTATTAGTTATAAAAGCATGCAGATTAAGTATGACAGATCTATCAGGAAGCAACTGTCCAACATGTTAGACAGCTGTTATGTCATGAAGATTTCAGATAAAAGTGCTCCTCAGGATATATAAAGTAACTTTCCTTGCTCAAAAACATAAAGCAGAAGAGCAAAACTTGTGAAATAAAACCAAGTCAGAGGCATCTTGATCCACACCATAATGTACACATATCTCAGGTCTGTTTTCTTAACATTTTAGGTCAATCTCTGGTATCATTTGACCCAGCATAAATGAATTGATCCTTTTTTTCCTAAGAAGAAAACTATTGTTAACTGCAAATCTTGAAACAGGAAAAGAGAATAATGGCTCTCATCCTTTGCCACTAACCAGATAAGAGAAAGAATGGAGGCCCCCCAAAAACAATGCCACAACTCGGTCATGAGGTAATGAAAAACAGAAGAGAAAAAAATAAAGAAAGTACATATTGTATATATAAAAAGATTGTTATATCAAAAGTATAAAGGTGACTGCAGAATAAACAAACATAAAGGAACCTAGCAGAATCTGCAGACTTCTTCATAATTATACAGGAATATATAACCTGATTAAGATGAGATCAAGAAAGGGCTAACATGAAATACAGAATCAAGCAGAACTTTGTTTTGAAGCAGCAAAGATAATCTAAATCCATGATGATATGAAAAGTGGGATTGCTTTCCAAGTCACGTTATCAAGCTGATAAGGTAATGAGGAAACCCCAAAGAAACTGCAAATTGAAAGAATATTCAAACAATAAGAGAGATATATAGATTGACAAATAAATAAATAAAAATAAAGCTGGATCAACAACAGAAAGAAAAATAGCTTAAAAAATAGCTTGAATAATATTAAAGCAGTGTAGTTAGTTGTGAATCTTCAATTACCCGCCTTCACCACAGGCCACTCAAATATTCTTCTGTTTTGATCAGTTCAGATCTCCCAACTCACTCCATGAAAAAGTATAAGTCTTAATCTTGCACCATCTTTTTTATGACTTGGATTGTTTCAAGGATTCGATACAGTTTCTTTGTTCCAATTAGCTGACAAATATTGCAACCTTCTGTGGGCAGTTGCACCAAAATCTATGAGACAGCACATTGTCAATTTGTCGTCAACTCACCATGCCACAAAGAATGCCCTTCTTGTGACCTCTCAAGACCCTACTCAAGAGTTTATCACTAGTTACGTTTCAATTTAGAATAGTTTTGCTGCTGAAAGCTCAAACTCTAGATAGTTCTAGATAATCCTTTTTCTAGGCACAATGCATCCATATAACTGAGATACTTATCAAAGGATTTAATGGAAGGTGTCCAACTTGCTATCACTTTTAAACCCTAAAACATTCTGCCTTTTTTTGAGTTCTCTAAATCATAAAGAAGAGGTAGCACTTCCATATATCATGTTTGAAAAGCAATCCATTATTCTCCTTCATATAATAGAAAGAACTTACTCAGATTTACATATAATTTCTTCCAAAACATCATAATGCATGGCTCAAGTATTCAGACCTCTATTGATATGCTCCCAGACTAATGAATTATTCATAGCCATCTTAGCACCACACAACCTTTCCTAATCACTGTTTAGTTACTTCTATCATATTCAAGACTCCAAAGCTTTTTCTCACAAAAATCCCAGTTTAACTCATTCGGTCTCTTAATCCTTCATCACCCTTTTTCTTTAATCTCCTTCTTTTGAAACCCCGCTCCTTTCTTCATAAGAAGGAAAATTTATTCAGTTTGTTCCTAAGAGAGTCATTCCAAATGCTCTTAGTTTAGTTGGCATGTACATTTAAGCCCAGGAAACCAACATCTGATAAGCATGATGACTGGATAGACAAGTTTCAGAATAGTAGGACTCCCTCCAAAATGAAAGAAATCTACCCTTCCAGCATACAACGTTCATTCGATATTTCTGACATTCCCGTGCTTATTAGATTTTCCTGACCCCAAGTAATCCCTCAATACACTATCACAAGTTTTCTTGCATTCCACATATGACATATCGGTAATATGCTTGCCTGAACAATTACTCTAACACTGGTCAGGCACTCAAGAACAAACGAAGATAAAGTACAAAACAAACCAATTTTGTCCAAATAAAATGCACTAACAAACAATAACATATGTGCATCCCAGTCCTCATTGCTATGCTTTCTGATTCATTACTGCAAGCATGTCAGAATTTTAGTGGCAGAATCTGTTATTAGTGTTGCAACGTTGTAGCCATTTGGATTGTCCACCACTAGCCTCCGAAGTAGTCTGATAATATTACCAATGTAACCTTGGCGGAATTTGATGGGTGAAAAAATTATTAAAGCATAAAAGCAAGTATTTTCATAACCTCTTTGCCCAGCTGCACCATGTTGTCTGCAACACGACGAACTTCCTTTGCCTGCAATATAATCCCAACAAATACGACTTCAGCTTAGTTTTCACTGGTCGAATGATCGCCAACTGCTCGACGAAATGCCACACAAACCACCCCAACTAAAACAGCCATATCTCCCAAACCAGCAGGAGAAGAAAAAGAAGAAGTACCTTTGCGACGGTGGTTTCAATGCGTTCATGCTTTACCAACTGCGAGACCATCGTCCTGAAAGAAAGAAAGCTAGAGCTTATCAAGGAAAAGAGCCCAAACTGAAAAGGAGGAGGAGGAGAAATGGAGTTAGGCAGCGTGTGGAAAGAAAAGGGCGGGTGGGAGTAACCGGAGCATAGAGACGCGGTGGGCCGCGGGGCGGCCGAGCTTCCGGAACTTGGCCATGGCGGCAGCGACGACGGAGCCGGCGGCGAGATCGCTCTCGGTTGTCGTTCCCGGTTCTCTAGGTTTAAGATCTGGAAGCCAGTTCACCGTTGTGTGGTTTTGTCCAATTGCACGTGCATCTCACGTGCTAGAGGTCTCCTTCAAATATGCGCGAGGTGCTCAGAAAAAAAGATTTTTAAATATTATAAAAGAAAATATTAGTAAGTTATTTTTATACCTTACAAAATTATTTTAGTGCGTTGATTCTCAACCAATTTTTTTTTAAAAAAAATCTCACTTTCAAAAATAATATAATGTATATATTTTTTTTTGATGAAAGTAAAATTATAGTCCAACTCTTCAGCAAATAATAAAAGTTAAAATTGAAAATTTTGAACGATATCTAATGTGAATATAAATCGAATATAGATTCTTGAAATTAGGCATAGGCGCCTATAAAGTTCTTGCTCCACCTCCACCAGCTCGCAATCTCTATCGATAGGCTTTCACCACCATGTCTCCTATCTCCATCATGTAACGAAGACTAGACTTATACCAAGCTTTCTATTTAACATATAGATGCTTGTTTAATTTGTTATTAATATCATTTATAAACATTATTCCTAATCTATATAATATATTCAAATATATATATATATATTAAAATAGATATTTTTATGTTGGCAAAGTTTTTATCCATCGCGTGTACATAGTTTTATTAAAATCCAAATTCTTTATCATAAACTACCAAGATTTTGCTACTATGCTCTGAAGCCTTTTTTTATCTTTTTATTGTTAATCTTTTTTTGACCATCTGATTCACGATAGACGGTACTGATTTATTCATCCACAATCAATTTTAACTAGTCATGTGCATGGCTGGCATGGTAAATAATTTAAATTTAGAAGGTGATTTGAAAAATAGAAAGTTGACTTAGTGCTGCAAGTAATTAAAAATTTAAAAATATTTTTGAAAATTACTTATTTTGGAAGTTGATTCTTCTTCTTTCTTCCCCTATTCTTGTTGATTTTTTCCTCCTTTGCCTCTAACTACTGTGGCCTCCTCTCCAATCACCACTTCAACTGCCACCGATCAAGTGCCACCCCCCTCTCATTATCTCAACCACCTTCTTCTCGATCTCCGACCAACGATAATGCCTCACCCACCTTTGCTCCTTCATTTTCTCCTTCGATTAATTACGTCCGCTTCTTGGCCACCACCTCCTTCTCGATCTTCCTCCAGCAATCAAGCTCCATGCCACACTCTACTTCTTCTTTACTAATCAATGTGATGATGCCCTGCCCGACCCTCTTCTTTTCTCTTTCACCTCCAATTGCAGTGCCATCTCTCTCCTCACCACCTCGACCTCCTCCATCACCTTGATCGCACCACTACGATCACCTTTCTCCCCCATCTTAACCATCTCCTTCTCTAGATCCAACCACTCAATCCTTCGATTCTAATTTCATTGGCTTGAAATTTGATGAGCGGTTCAAGTGGAGGAGATATGGGTGGAGGGGGAGGGCGGTGGTAGGCCACGATAAGGAGACAAATAGTGAAAAAAATTATAAAAGATTAAAAAATAATAAAATATTATTATTTTAAAAAATAATAAAATATGAGAAAAGAAGGAGAGTGGTAATCTAATGGTGATATAATTTTTTAAATATTTTTATTATAAAATATTATAAAAGAGTATTATAGTAAAATCTAAAGAAAAGAAAGGGCAAAGAAAAGGTAGGACAATTTACAGAGTCCTGCTCCTCTGGTTATGGCATTTGAAAGATGGGTCCCATACGGAATACTTCTCATATATGTTGTCCTATCATGTATTAATTGGAAGACATTTTAAAGTATACTATAACAGGAATATAAGTCTAAAAATAACATTATAGTATTTTATGGTAGAGAATTTTTGTACTTTATGGTGTGAATAATGGCATTTTTGTATTTTTAGTTAAGAGCTTGTTCTTCTGAGGAAAAAATATTTATCCAGAAATCTATATTTTTATGAATAAATATTTTTTAATCAATATTTAGATAAAAAAATAATTTATTCATATTCTTTTATGCATTGAAAAATGACTTGGGAATCTATCATTTGTGTTCTTTTGTATTATTAGTTTTTTGGATGAGTTACCAAGAGAAACGTAAAATATAGGTAAGTTGGTCAATAAAAAAATTGATTAATTTTTTCATGATATTTATCCACAAAAAAGAGGATCCTTAAAGAGTCTTCTAAACCGAAAAATCCAATGATGGTTATTAACCCATTAACATTTAGTGGGAGATAAATAAATAATGATATTAATACCAATAGAAGACCATTAAAGGCCTTGGTGGTCAAAAAGGGAGGAAAAGAACTTCCAAGATCGTGACTCCATAAAAATATTTATTAATAAAATAAGTATATGATATATTAATGAAACATATATTTTTTAAAAAAATAGAGGTGGTATATTTTCTAAATCAGATAGTAAAGTTACAAATGGATTGAGTTGACTCGTGATTTAATCCGATCCTATCCGACCCAATCCGCTTAGTTATATAGGTTGATTTGAATTTTATGCTCAATAACCTGATCAGACCCAACCTTAATATTGGACCCGAATGGTCGAATCCATCCATAGGTCTTGACCCATCGATATCATGAGATTTGTAGCTTTGTACATTTCATTGTGATTTGTAGCTTTGTACATTTTATCATAATGGTTTTCATGGTTTAGATGAATATATAATTAGATTCGGACCATCTGTCAATATCAAGTCTTGGTCTTTTTTTTTTCCTGAGCTTCAAGTGGGTCTTTTTTTCTTGCAAGGATGGTGGGATGCACTTGATTGTAGTTAATACACCATGTGGTGCCAACTTAGTTTACAGTTTAAAGACATTGACCACCTCCTCTCTCTTCCTATGTAAATTATAAATTAAACCATAGGTTCCTAATTGATATATCTTTCGATGAATATACTATATCCGGTATTGGAATGTTAGAAGACTTAGTAATATGTTTTCAACTATTTTAGAAGATCAATTATTAATAGTGTCCATAAACATGCATATTTCTTCTAAGTTAAACTATTTAAAAATTTTGTTTGATTTTTGAAGAAGTAAGAGCAAAGATATTTAGGAAAGAATCTTCTTACCGTTAAACAAAAAAACTTTGAGAGAGGAAAAAAGTGAAGTTCAACAGAAGGGAGTAGATAGAACTATAGATCATTAATATGGTTAAGAAATTAGTGTGGCAGTGTTCTGAGATTATAAACTTCGATCGAATCTGAATTTTTTAGATTATGATCGGATTATATATGGACTTGATTCAACTCAAATAATCTATTGGGATAAAATTTTTGTCCATAGATCTGATCCGACCAATTTTTCGGATTGAGTCTGGATTTAATATTAGAATTCGATTGAAAAATCAGATCAATTTATGATTATTCATGATCCGATCTAACCTGAGCATTTGTATCTCTATCAAAGAGATGGTGCTAGTAAAGTCTCCCTCCACCATGTCTACAAATAAGTACTTATACAAAAATGATTCATATAGTATATTTTTTTTAGCATATTAGAAAAAGAAGTGCATTTTAACTTAACATCTTGCATTCTCCAAGCATTTTTGTAATGTAAGTATGATAATATTAACCATATTGGTAATAATAATCATTTAATAAAAAATATTTTAGTAAAATAATATTTTATTTAATAATATTTAAAAATATGTTAATATATTAATAAAATGACATTTCTAATAAAACTAAGAATGTTATTTATTAACAAATAAATACTTTATATATTGATAAAATATATATTATTTTCTAAATAATTATGTAAATAAAAATAATATTTTAAAAATATTATATTCTTAAATAAAAAATGTATCCCTTGCATTGCTACAGGTTTTATGCAAGTTATATATATCTAAAATGGAGGCTCAGCTTTGCTGAGCGTTCCATTTACGGTAGTAGCCATTATTAACGGTGAAGCATCAATGGATTACATCAATTTTAATATAATTTATTAACATCATCCTTGGGCTATAAACCAAGCAATTCTATTATTTATTATCTAATATAGATATATAGATATATTGATATGTACATAGATATAGGTATGGATATAATGGATGTTTAGCTTATGTAGAGTCTATCATTATGTATATACGATATTAATGAATCGGTGGATCTGAATTTTTTTTTTTTTAAACTCTCTAGCAAAGTACCTATCAAGCCGAATAGAGGCAAGGTTATTAGAGAGCAACATGAGAACATACACCAAATAGATAAAAGATTTTTTTTAGTTCATATAGGATGAGTGTACCTTTCCTAGCATAGTAGAACGGATGATTTGGACCATAAGACCAAGACAACCATGCCTATCGGCCGAATGGGTTATATATTAGGGTTATCGATCATTAGAGCAATTAAGTTGACACAAGAAAAAGAGAAGGGATTCCAAAAATAAAGCCTCAATTCAAGGTAAAAAGTTCGATAGTTTTAAAATCATATTCAACTTTCTCTCTTCTTCTTTTCTTTACTGGTTCTTGCTCTGACACGTCCATAACATACACATATTACTAATAAAATTACAAAAATATGTAAAAGTTTTATACAAAACCAGTGAAACTAATAATATAAAACTTCCTAACTGCAACGGTGCTTGAGCGAATGTATTTTGATCACGCGAAACCAGTGAAGAGACCAATTAAACATTCTTTTCATGAGATTTTTATATTGCGGTATCAATCCCATGGCTCTAGAATAGACAAAACCTTGAAACTTCATGCCACGAAACAACGAGAAATTACTGATGCACGACCTGTCGTGGACCATCCCCAATTGTCTAAACCTCTCGTATGTATCATGCCAACAGTGAATGAAGTTGAAGTTTTGTACTTGAGACCTATATTATCATGATGAACTTGTAATTCATCGGGTGTATCCAGCAATATAATCACAGCTATCAAAGATTACACAATACCAGCAGCCTTACAAATGAAAGGAGTTCAAATCATGGTTTACTGTACTATTCGACACGAGATATACCATATTGGTACTATATACCAATATGACATACTATCCCATACTGATATTATTGTATCGTATTGAATTGCATACTGATACCGTAATTAAGAATGTCTAAGGATAACAATAGATAGGGTATGGGTTTGATAGGCCATTATCTATATCAATCTCGTATTTTTCTTAGGATGTATAGTCTCGAGGTAGGGGTGGTAGAGTCAAATGGGGCAGGTCAGGTGAGGTTACAAAAATCTCTTTTTTTTTTTTACATGTAAATCAATTTTTTTTTGCTTCAAGGGGAGGATTTAGGAAGAGATATATATCGGATTGGATTCGAAACGAATTTTACCATTATCGGTACCCATCTCTAGATCCATCATATGTTGGATAAAACCTACTCCATTTGGGGTGGTTCGAGTCAGATACCTGATGGGCTAGAGTAAAGTGCCATCCCAGATATGTTTGAACATATCTCATGTACCATATTGGGCTTATTCAATCGCATCTATTGTAGGGGTAAAAGTGAATCAGATAATATCCGTTCAAATATATTTTTATATTCAAATATATTTGGATATAAATAAAAATTTGAGCATAAAACTAAGATTCATATTCGCATCTATTTCTATAAAAAAAAAAGATATAGATATAGATAGACAACTATTTGATCCATTTCTAAATATTCAATTCTATTTATAATTTAATTTAATTTTATATAGCACTAAATTTTTTAAAAAATATATATAACTACATTAATATACTATTAATTTGATTGGCTATCCACTTAGTAGTTTAATTATATAATTATAAAGTTTAGTTATCTAACTTATATCCATATTTCTATTATTTGACTTGTATTTGTATTTATTTAAAATAAGTATGGATATGAATTTTTGCATTCAACTAATATTCGTATTTATATTTGTTAAAAAAAATAAATATAAATATGGATATATTAGTATCCGATCTGATTTCAATCCTAATTGTGGTCGAAGTAGGAAATGAGCTTGGGCCAATTTAAGGCCCATTGAACTAAACTAGCTTCCCAAATCCATCTTGGGCATCTTGAAGACAATTTCAGTCAGACTTGGGCCTAAAACAGAATCATAATAAACTTTTGACCAAGGTTGATATTTGGCCTTGGGCCATGGCTCCAACTTGAAGCATGATCCTGGAACTTGGCTCGATGTTGAGTTGAATTCATTATTAGGATTTTTTGCTGGGGCTCTTTTGAGTTAGGCCAAGCATTTTGGGTTTTGGGCCAAAGATTTTAGATTAGTTGGACCAATTTAGCTTGGGTGTAATCCTTTAGCCCAAGCGTTTTTCTGCATTGATCCAATTAAACTTTGGATTAGGCTCATGCTCAATATGTGGGAAAAAAAATTTGGACCTAATTCTAGCATGAAACTTAAAATTTGTCTGGGGCTCATGTAGGAGTATGGTCCAGCCTGACCTAATTTCAGCCCTAGATGTGGCATATAAGAATGACTTATTAGACCTCTAACTAAATTTTTAAAAATAAAAAAAATATATATATAGCCAACTTTCACTCCACCTCAAATGTTAGGAGCCACGGCGAGGCAATCTTAGCTCCACCCTCACCATTAGGGGACGTGGCGAGGCTAGTAAAAAAAGAAAGGAGTAACTAATGATTTATTTAATAAAGATATCAAATTTAGATCTAAATTTTTGGTCTATTTAACAATTATATAAGATTAGGCTGATAGATTTTTGATTTACCTTGTATACGACTCAACCCGGTTGCCCCAAGAATTGATACCGAGCCAGGCAGCACACACTCGGTCCGCTCCGTGACACGTCAAATTTTCTACGTGGCATTTGGGCGGATCCTGCACGGATTCGGTCGGCCGAGCGGTCCACCGAATCTGGCCGCGAACTCAACAGCTGCATCTGCTGCTCGTAACGGTTAGACAAAATCTGTCGTTGTCGGGTACCGAGGGCATTTCGGGAACCAGAGGCTTGGAGTTCAAAAAAGCCACTGCCAAAAGCATCAGTCCCCCCCTCCCCACCCCCTCGTTCATCTCGCCTTCCCTTCTCCATTTCAGATAACCAAAGGGGGCGATCGAAATCGAATCCCGTCTTCGTTTCTCTCTGACAGGCACTTCATTTTCCAAACCCTAATTCGCCCCGGTAATCCTTCTCTCCCCCTTCCTTTCCTCTCTGAAGCTTTGAAATGAAATGATATGTTTGAAGAATTCCAAAAAAAATGAATGATTGTTGTACATAAAAAAAAAATAGAATGATTTTTCTTAAAACCCTAGCTCTCTCAAGGTTTGGATCCGGATTCGGATTCTTTCTTCTCTACTTTCTCGAATCAGATTACTACATCCAAGGCAATCAGAGTGTCAGTCGGAAGCTGATGATTTTGTTTGATGCCATGTATTATTTGATTTAAATGGGAATTTCTTCTGGTTCAATCTTTCTTTTTTTTTTTTGCATGTTTTTTTTTTTTAATGTTTTTAATTCGGTGCAAGAAGAAAACTTAGGTACCTATTGTTCCAATGAATTATACTTTTTGGTGTACCATGTGTAGATTCCATACTGGTTTTTTTGTTTAAGAAATACTTCCATTAGTTGACATTCCAATTTTCAAAATTTTCCCCCACTCCAGTAACCTGTTTTTGTCTCAGGATCAAATCCACCTAGTCCCTTCCAAGAGATGGGTTGCTAAGGTGTCAGACACCAGGCTAAACAAACCCATCCTCCACGCAAATTGCTGCTTAGATATCAGCCAACATGCTATGAAAACCTGTCTGCTGTACTGAAATATGTTCCTTGAAGTCCTATATCTATCACTGATTTTATAAGTTGGTGGTTTAATATTTTTTTTACCTACAGTCAGTATTCAAGAGGGTGAGTCTTGGCGCAACGGTAATGTTGGTCCATCATGACCTTGATATCATGGGTTTGAACATGGAAACAGCCCCTCTGCATGCGGTGTAAGGCTGAGTGTTGAGTACATCTGTCGCTTCCCTGACCCTGCAGTTGCAGGAGTCTCGTGCACCAGACCAACCTTTCTTTTTCTAGTTAGTATCCTACTAATTGCTGGTAAAGGTTGATATTCATTGTTGGAGAAATTTTTTCTTTTCACTTTCATCATTGATAGTTGGCTTGAATCAACATTGAACTTTGGAAATAACTCATTGTGAGTTGTTTTATGTAGTTTGTATTAAGATGATAATAAATGACACTTGCAAAAAATTGAAATACTTGTAAAATTTCAGATCAACCCATAGCTGGCATGTGGTGGCAAGTACTGGAGTGGTTGATGTACAAACTAGTCTTCCAGAAAATGATTCCATGACCATAGTCACTAGAGGACCAGTCTTAAATTCATCTATAGGAGTGGGGCAATGAAGAAGATAGGTGGGGAGGAGAGTAGGAAGCATAGGGGAGGAGGGGAGCAGATTTGCTCTTTCTTTTTATTTTTCCTTTCTATATTCTTTTTTGTGGAGAGTCCCAGTCCAGTTTCACTTCTGGGGGTTATTCTATAATATTACTGATGCCATTTTAGGAATATGTATGTGGTTATAAATATGGAGAATCCTGCAAACAAGCTGGAGTTGTGTATTTTGTAGCATAAGACGAATCATCAAAGTCAGGCACATTAAAGCAATTTAATGCCAAAAAATTCTTCCCTCCTTTAACTGCTGTTTTGAAATATTAAAGCTCTCTTTTCTTCCAAAAATTTTAGAATTGCTAATAATTTTGCACTCCTCAAGTCTCATTTCTTTCAAACAATTTGCTTAATCATAGCCAATTTTTTGTTGAACATCTTTGACAAATCAAAGTTATGCAAATGACTAGTTGCTGAAAACATTTGACATTAGAATGTGATATCTTTCTGAATTATCTAAGGTGGGGAACTAACTGAATACTTTATGGTCACTAGTATAATTTAATCACCAGAGGAAACAAATCCATGGACGTTGATCTATCTGAAGGGAGTAATTGTCAGACTCCATCTTCAAATGAAAAGTGGCTAGTTGCCATACCTGTTGCAGGTGGTTCATCTGGTGAAGGCTTGCCTTATGCTCCTGAAGATTGGCCCCATCCAGGAGATAAATGGCGGTGGAAAGTAGGGAATAGAAAGACTTCTTCTGGCCACTGGATTGATCGATATCTTTATCCCCCTCCGCATTTTTCAAAAGCTACTGGTAGCAAGTCGGGATTTGCAAGCAGATCATCCCTTGAAGAATATATTCGGAAGGAATTTCCTGACAAGGATGTTGATTCCTTCTTTTCCTCTTTTATTTGGAAGATTCCTTGTGCTGGTTACACCCCAAGAAAAGGTTCAACTTTGTATAATACCTGCCTTCTTCTGTTGTTATCTTTTACATCACTCGAAATCTATTCTATTGCATTAGTTTTGTTGGGGACTTGGTTTTAGGTCTATAGGTCTGTTTTGTTAAATTTGCATTCAACTTGATTTACTGCTTGCATTGACACTTGGTTAACTGAATCCATATTGTACCATTTGTAGAATGTTTCAGTGAATGAGTGCTTTTCAAGCACTCCTTCTGACATTATTAGTTGTCCTTGAGATCATTTAATAAATCACCTATGTTTTCCCTTGTTATCTCACATGAATAAGGACAGCAGCAAACAGATGATAATGGAAGCACTCCTATATCAAGAGGAAAAAAAAAAGAAAAGAAGAAGAAAGAAGAAGAATGATCAAACTGATGTTCAAGTGAAAATCAGTGTTATGCATCTTGATACATGCACCTGTATATGACAGTTGGTCGCTGGAAATTTTAACACTTTGCATTCTAGGGGGTTCTCAATTAGGAACACGGTTAGACAATAATCTTTTGATGTTGTGAAGTCCTTGTCCGTGGCTGCATCCATCTGCAAGCACACATGTGCATGCATGAACAAATGGGCAAATGCAGATATGCACGTAGCATTTTTTTTTTTTTTTTAAAGGTAGATAGGGATCAGTTGGTAGGCAAACAACATTTTGACATTATGGTTTTGTATTATCAACCATAAGAGTGGCCTATCTTAACATTGGCCAAGCTTTACTTCTGAATCTCTTCATTATGCAATTAGTTATGTGAAACCATTTTCCAGTCTTTATATGTCAAGTTGTTGATATAGTTTTCAAAGAGGTTGATTCATGCTTCCTCTGTGATCATTCTTTTCTTGGAACTCTGCTGGTACTACTCATTCTCTCTGAATGCCTTAAGTACCATCAGTGTTTACTCTGGTTTTCTTGCCCATCAGAATTGATATCCTGCCATAATTAGCAGTCATTCAAATGACAAATGCTTGGGCAGCTGGTTTACAGCATGCAAATCATAGAAGCATATATTAGATAATACTTTGTAGCCCCTGTATCGGTTTAAACTATTATTTTTCTGGGGGTTCTGATGGTGTCATAATGATGTAGAAGATGGTGCAACATCAGCCATTGCATATCTGGGCGCTACTAACTGGTTTCCTTAACAGTTCTCTGTTCAGATGTCATAATATCACCCTCTATGGTAACCATTGCAACCATAAACACCTTGTCTCATTGTTGTCTTGAGTTGGCATGATAAATCAAGCTTTGTATTGTGGTTGATCTTGTTTTAATCATTGATCATCAGTCTGGTGACAACTCTCGACCACAAGTTGATTAACTGTCCATTACTCAATTGTACAAGTACAACTGTTGAAACATTTAAAATTCACCAGATATAGAGGAAAAACAGAGTATCTTAGTTTGGTCAAGTTTAATATGTAATTTGGGTCCAGTTTTTTTTTTCCCTTTCTTGCCATTCATTTTGGCAAGCTGATTGTTGTTATCACTAGATTCTCAGGCACATGTCTGTGCGCCAACTACTTTAATTCTTATTCTTTTGCCTCAGAAAAAGAATACTTTAAATTATTGTATTGCTACTTTGGACAAATAAAAGCAAGAGTTGCAAACTCTATTGTAGATTCCAAGTCAAGTGCTTCTTCCTTTCTGGATTCATAACCCCATTCTGTATTCCATTCTTCTATGTTAACATCACTTCATTTTAGACGTAATAGATCCAAATTTAAGTTATTATTTATATTTTTTTCCAAGAAATGACAGTTCTAGATAACTATATTCATCCACTTCTTCTGATGCTTGCATTTATTTGTTCACATTTTGCAGGTACTGAGAAAAACATATATATCCATGCATCTCCCAATAATTTAGATGTTAATGAATGTTCTGGATCTGAATCAGCATTAGGGACAGGGGGTTGTAAAGCTGGAAATAAAATGTGCAGCCTTCAAGAGAAAGTAGGAAGCTACAGATTGCCAGCCAAGGATTGTGATGTCTGCTGTAGTGAAGATGGTTTCTGTCGTGACTGTTGTTGTATTCTGTGCCGCAAAACTATTGATTGGGCATATGGAGGTTATAATTTTATTAGATGTGAGGCAACTGTGGATGAAAATCTTATCTGTGGGCATGTTGCACATATTGAATGTGCCCTTCGTTCTTACATGGGTGGGACTGTCGGTGGAGCCATTGGTTTGGATGTGGAATATTATTGCAGACATTGTGACCATAAAACCAACCTTGTATCACACGTGACCAAGCTTATAAGAACATGTGAATCTCTTGACTCCAGGGGTGATATTGAAAAAATTCTAAATCTGGGCTTCTGCATCTTGCGGGGCTCTGATCAAATGATAGCAAGGAGCTTGCGGAACCAGATTGGATTTATCTTGGATAAGGTACTTTATTATGGTTGAGTTTTCACTGTAAGGTGCTGCATCTTTAATGCATGGGAATTTCTTCCCTTGTCTTATTTTATGATTTCTCAACAAAGGCATTGTGTGATATTTGATCCAGCTTAAACAAGGTGTTCCTCTTGGTGAAATCTGGAAGATGGAGGATAGCATCTCATTGACTACTACAGGTCAGCTTCTCCTACATCACTTTCTTGGGAGATTATTATTGTGACACTCATCTCATTTATTACGGGTAGTAGCAGTTGAATATAAATAATATGGTATTATGAAAAAATGCCAAAAGAGGTATAGATTAAGCTATGTTCGGATATTGATCCCTAGTACCATAAAACCTTATTCTGACTCATAAATGTTTTCACAGGTACTTCAGTCTCAGTTGCTCAAATATTTTGGTCCTTCATCCACCATCTATTTTAATCTCATCGTAGGAAAGCTTGGATGTTTGATTAAGTGTTTCTTGAGTGCTTTATCATCTGCTTTGCTCATAGCCTTTAATTTTCTAAGCCAGCATAACAAATGTGCCTTTGTCATTCCTCATATCTGTATCATTTTCATGAAGCCTGAAATGTTTGTAAGACTTTTATCAAACTTCAGCTTTCTTTTAACCCATCAACTTTTAATGTCAATGCTAGGGTAGGATACTGATATTGTTATATTGTTACCTAATGGACATCTTTTCTTATGGGAGCAAGGCAACAATGAACCATGTTTTTATCTTCTTTGAAGTATTTTCAGTTAGCTGGGTCTTGTCTCTTGTGCTTGATAAGCCTTTCCCACAACACTTGTAAAAGTTCATGGGATGACTTTTTTAAAATCTATCCTGTATTACCAAAAACTTATTGCCATACCACCTTCTTAGACATCCATCAAATTGTTAAGGCAAGCACATTGCATGTTTGATAGTATTTAAACATTCAAAATATCTCACTGGATGCGGAGATTTGTGGGTATTATGTCATCAGAATATTGAAACATGGACAAGTAGTTGATTGAGGGTTCTTGTTTAGAATGTACTTAAGGGAACTCATCATTAACAGCCACACATGAACAAACAAAATTATTTGAGATAGCTCCAAAACTAGGCACAGCGTTTTTGAAACCACACCCATAAAGTTATGTTAAGGAAAACAATAGGGAAAACGGTTGTGAAGAAACATAGTTTCATAAAATATTTTTTAATATTTACTAAATAAACTATTTTAAAAAAAAATGCATTGTAATTTGAATTGTAAACATAGTTTGAATTACTGAATATTGAAATATATAAAAAGGCCATTATACTTGTTATGTAATGGCATTATAATAGAATATGAACAAATAAAATCTTTTTATATAATTTGGCAATACCTGTCATTTATCTATCTATCTATCTATAGTCTATACTATCATGTAATGCAAATGATCAGGGTTAGACTCCACTCCAAGCATGCAAAACAACTTTTTTTTTTTTTTCCCCAATTATACTTCGACTTTTTCCCTTCCTAATGGGTGCTCTATCAATGTATGTGAAGAAAAAAACTTTGTTGCTTTATTCACCATGACTCCCTGGTTTCCTCCTATAGACCAAAAACAATGAGGCCTTCATCATCACATGCATAACTTGTGCAAAGTGTGATTATATTTAATTGCAAAGCCTTCAGTCATTGGACTCTCTTATTGTAACCGAACAAATGTTTCCTAGGGGTGGTAATGTGTTATGCCAGGTTGGGTTTGCTTTGCATCAAATTCAGGTTGGGTCAAAAACCCTTGACACATACCCACACCATTTATAGTTGGTCTGAAAGTTGTAAACCCATTCCCCATTCTCATCCCATTTATTTTATAAGGACTCATACCTGCTCTGCCAACCAGGTTAGTGCTTCACTTGCCAATTGTATACCCTAGTAAATAAAATAAATTATGATCAAAAGTAGGGGATTTAGGGTTGGCATCAAAATAGAGTGAGAAAGCAAGGAGGAAAAAATCAAAGTGGAGAAGGAAACATGGTATTTCATAAATCTTAAGCACGAAATTCCCTCCACTTCTCTTTTTAGCATTATTTATTCCTTTAATCATTAGTTATGCAATCTTTCCTTGATTTGGCTATAGCCCATCATATATTTCCCACTATCCTAGGGTTAGGAATGGATTATTAAGGAGTGTTCAACCCATGGTGGTCCATCAAGTTGAAAGGGTATGAATCCATACCCAACCATTTATAATCGGATTGGTCTTGGGCAATCCATATGTTATAACAAACCCTCCTAGGTTTTGGCAGGTTGGAAGGTCCGGTCAAAAATTGCCACCCCTAAACAATAAGCTAGATTTTTCTTTTGTCCAGGCAAGAAAAATATGAAAAACTATTTTGCTTCAGTACATTTTTGGTTGAGCTATCCATTTATTTTAGTTGAATAGTTGATATTAAAGTTTAGCTGGTCACAACAGGGTATACTTTCTGTGATACCAGTGATCTTGGTAAAAATTCTTGAGTTTGATGTAAATATGTGGAATATGAAGGTTTTGATATGGAGGGGACTGTGGAAGGAGATTATCTGGCATGACTTATTTGGGTAATATCTTTAGGACTCCTTTTATGGAATGGAAGGGAATTTAAATCTAAAGGAATTTATTTGAGAGTATTGTCTCCAAGACTTTCAATCAAAAGGAAAGGAATTAACATCTAACATCAATTGAGAGTCTTTTCTTTATATGTCTTTCTGTAGATGAGCCACACCCCCTTATCTCTAGGACTTACCCAAACTCATCTATCTGTCTTCGGTTGGGTGAGCAGGGGAAGGGAGAGAGCAACATTGGGCATGAATTGTTAGATCAAGAAGAAAAGATAGAGGAAAAGAGAAGAAGGCTGGCTGGAATTGTTAAAACCAGCATCTTTATCGGTTTAGAGGGCTGGGATTTCGTCTAGATAAAAAATACTATGAAAAATATATGAAGCAAAACTTGTAAAATACGTCCATTAGTGCCTTGATATTACTGAGAGGAAATCAGCATCATTAAGATGGTTACACTTAATGCCCATAGGGGGAAAAAAAAAAAACATGTACAAAAGGTGTTGGGAATAATCTCTAATTTGCCTATATATTTAGAGTCCAAATGGATCTAGGAATTCTTTAGTCTCCTACTCTAGAAAATGCTTTAGAATGCTAATATATATGAAAATAGAGCCAAACTCCATGATTATATTTTTGTCCTTTATAGATGTGAATTTTTGCATTCAGGAGTTATGTTGCATAGCTCATGTTTATACAAAATTTAACATATATTGCCAAGTACCAACTTTGATAAATGGTCAACAATGGTGTGTCGACAGAGTTTCATTTACTAATTCTTGTATTGGTAACTTGGCACCTCATATTAGAGGCCATTTATGGGTAGTTTGCTGTTGGAATTAACAACCTACAAGAAGATTTTGGATAAAGCAAAGATATTTGCAAGAGCAATCATCGAAGAAGAGTTACTTGTGAAGGATGTCACCATGCAAAGGAAGTTATTGCTGGAAATAACTTATTCTTTTGTGATAAAAGCAGAAAGAATACTTCATTTCAAGGATCTGACTTTCTTTTCTTCATCATGGAACAAGGCTATTTTAGTAATGTATCTTAGGATTAGGTTTAGGATTTATCCTCTAGAATGGAGGTTCAAACTGCTCTAGAGTTTTCATTGGTACTGTCAGTCAGTTTGTATTATATATTCCCTTGTTACTGGTGCCTTAATTATACTTATATTTATAATCTTCTTGTATTCTTTTGTTATCTTGTAATGGATGGATTGTATAATTTATCCCCTTGTTACGATGTCAATGATTACTCTGTTTGGATATCAACTACTGCCATGACAATTGTTATGACTATGATGATGATTATTGCTATGATGATGATATTTGCCATGATATGTTGGATGAAATTCAAGAGATCCTAGGGACACAACATGTTAATTTTAAAGCATGGAATGATTACAAAAGCCAACAAGAGGACAAGCAACGCTAATTCATGCATGCCTTTTTTGGTGTACAAAAACATCTTTGTGATATTGTAGTTCAATATTTAGATCAGAGGGCAAATGTTAGGTCCTTGGAACAAATGATAAAGAACCTACTGTTTCTCTCATTGGACATGACACACTTCATGTTGACCAGCCTAAAAAGTTTCCCTAATGTTTCCTTATGGGGGACAACTTACCATAGTGGTGGTTTCATTCACATGCATAGCATGTGCTTGCTGCAAATACATATGAGAGTGACACTAATGATCACCAGTTCACCACTATCAGGGTGCCAAGTGTTTAGCCCAACTTCCAAATGCCACCCACTTATCCTCATATATTGCATTAATCCTAGTGTGCCACATGATGGGATTGGGCGAGGAGTGGAAAGCAGATCACTAATAATACTTTGCATATGATGGTCATGTTCTATAGGCACATTTGTTATTTAAATTGGCAATATCTGTGCATATAAACATATAATGTGAGAGATTTGGAGAAACTAAATAATGATTATTATAAATTATTTAGGTCGTTACAAATTAGACTTGGTGGCAAATGGAGTTGACTGGGTCAAAAGGAAAGTAAGCCATTTTTTAAAACCAAAAGGAGGTTGAAGGCCCTTTAAAATTATAACCTATCATGGCAAACACTTCTTGGAACAACTATAAAGATGGGGGAGACCCATCAATCTAAATTCTTCACTCTGGCTGTTGGGAACCTGCATCGGCTACCCAACTGTCCAACTTGTTCTCTTCCCTCAAAGTATGACTATTTAGATTTTGAGAAAGGAAGACATCATATCCCATGCATATCTTAGGCAAGGGTGAGCCAACCAGATTGCATTCTGATCAGTCAGCCAATGAATCACTATCTAAGAGTACTCTGCCATCCAGCCACCCTTATAGTAGTGCTTCCATGCAAGTTCTTGAAGACACTCCGAGGGCAGCCTTCACCTCTGCCACAAAAACAACATTGGGTCAACTGGACAGGACCTTTCATCGGCTGCCATGCTGAGGACATTACAAGGCTGAAAACCAGCTCCCCTAACAGCCTTGCTCTTGATAGCCCTATCAAACTTTAAATGGATGTACCCTAGTTGAGGGGACACCCAGAAAGTGACATGCGAGAAGCTGAAAGTAGGTTGCTTTTTGATGAAGGGCCACTAGCAGGAATTGACAACTCTTTGCAGTTTGCATACTCATATTCATTCACCAAGGTTTGGAGAATGCCAACATCCCTTAATAATGGACCCAATTTGAAGTCATCAGTTACCATTGTAATAGAAGTAATGGTCATTATTTGTGTAGACATCGACGTCAACATACTTATTTCAGGCTTTGACTTGATCTTTTTGAAATAAGATAATAGCTATTATAGTGATCCTTATTAGTATAATAGAAAATAATGACAGGATAATCATATTATTTGATCAAGCCACAATATGTAGAATATATTATTATTTTTGAATTGACAAGATGTTTAGAGTACACAAAACATGGACACTACTATCCATTCCGATGTGAAATCGACACTGTTACAAGTGCTGAAAGTCAAAACCATCTGTATTGGTACATATTGTATGTAGTATTCCATATTGTTGCATACCGATGATATCATATTGACATGTAGTGTTGGTACCAATGTTTTTTCATTGTTTGATACTATCAATTTTGGTACATACTGTCAATATCAATACCATACTTTTCTGATTGAAAAATGGTATGACATTTGATATTGGCATTTAAACCTTGATAAAAATGTTGATTTGGATATTTGGCAAAAGACGTTATAACATGCTAGCAATTAAATACTTTAGTTTTATTCCTAGTTTATGTGTCAATTTTATCATAATTGGAGGCCTCCGAGACTGTTATAGCAACCTTTATCTTAAAGCATGACATTTGCCTAAAATGCTTTGGTATACTTTATTTGGGCCACCATTTGATGACACTAGTGTTGGGAGAATTATGAGCAAGGATCACAATGCCTTTTTTAACTTTTTTGTGGAGCGCTTATGTAAACCTGTTTGTTCACACATTTGCTTATTGTTAAAAAATAGCTTTTTTGTGCAAAAAATTCTATTATTATTTTTGTCATTGATGATATTATTGTAAAAAAGAATCAGAAAGGTGCATTTAAAAATTCATTAATAGTAGTAAATTATTGAACCTAAAAGAAGTGAAATCATATGGCACATGCATGGCATTTGCCTGGATGCATTTGTACTTATCATCAAATTAAATTTTATTGTTGGTTCATAATTATGCATCTATATCAAGCCTGCTGTATCTTAATATTTTTGATAGTTATATGGTTTTTTAGCTAAGTCAAGTTTTTCTTTATTACTTGCTTTAAGTAATTGAAATTAATATGATCTCCAAGCTTCATTAATAAAATACAGGATGCTAGATTTCTTTAGATAGATCTAAAAGCAAGATTTGCTATGTTATGACCTGTACCAATTGGTTGGCGGCATGGTTCAGTATGCCTTTGTGTCGAACCCAAATGACACCGTAGAGAGAACGGGGAGAGGGAGAACTAGAGAGCGGAAAAGAGAGAGAGAAGGAGAGGGAGAGCATAAAGAGGCTGTCGGAGGGCTGCGGAGATTGGGGAGGAACATCTGGCTATCTTGCGGCCTGGATGGATGACGGCCACCACCGGCCTCCTCGCCCTCCCTCTCCCTTCCCCTCTCTATTTTCTTCTTTTTAAAGGAGGGTGGAGTTTTAGAGGCCTCGGTAGCCTCAACGGACCTCTGATGGCCTCCGCAGCCTTTCTCTCTCCTTCCCTCCCTCCTCTCTCTCTTCCTCTCTTTCCTTCTCCCTCCCCCCATCTGTTGGTCGACTGTTGGTATGGTTCGGCACACCCCAAACTGGGCGGTTCGGGATGGTTCGATGAATTTTGTCTAAAAGTGTCAAAATTTACCATAATCTATGACTTATAATGCCATCCATTTTTTGGAAACCTATTTCTCTTAACATGCAACAGCTAGCTTACTGAAAATATGGGTATGAAGACCATTTTTTATGATGGCTTAGCAATGACTATGGTAGCCTACCATGTTGATGGAGTTAATTATGAAGAAACAGGAGAATGACAACAAGAAAAAAATCGTGCACATACAGTTTGTGTTAGTGAGAAAAAAATAGCTTGGTTTTATACGATAATTTTTTATTACTATATTATTCTATTATTAATACAATGTTAGTAATTTATATCTTGCCTAAAAAATTATTTTCTTACAATATTTTGGAAATCGATTTTGAACAATGAGATGAAAATTGGAGAAAACTTTTAATAATTTAAAGCTAGAAGGATATGTTGCTTGTTTCATTCATTTTAAGATATGATTCACGATGGAATTCTTTTACTCATAATTCTAGATAAGGTACGCCATCTCGATACTAGATCCCGTATAGGTACCAATCTAATATTATGTCAATATGCCTGGTATAGGGGCTGGTTGGGTGTATCGACACTCGATACACCCCTTGTACCATGTATCAATTTGATACTTGTATGGTATGGTACAATCAGTACACATCGGTACCGACCGGTACAACATTCCTTGATTTTAGAATTAATGGAAATTTAGTATAATTTTGAAAAGATTAAATAATTATGCCTTTTGAGATAATGTTAAGAATTTCCCATTCTTTTCTGAACATATTTGAGGTACATAAGTCTCATGAATTTAAAAAATCCTTCTTTCTGTAGAAAACATTAAATCCTTATTAATAGTATACCATGTCAAGATCATTGATGCAGCACAAAAAGGAAGGAGTAATTTGATCAAAGTGGTTATGCTTTGAAGATCAACAATTGAAGAAAACTAGATTGAAGAATTTTTCCCATGGTGAAAGAATTTTTTTTAAAAAGAAAGTTTATTAATATCTCAAAAACTGTCCCTTATGATGCATAACATGCATATTTATAGGACATGATACCCTAACCCTAATTTGGGAATTAAATCGAAATGTTTGCTTAGTACAGTTTTCCCCGATGAATCTGTTGGCTCCTTTGATGCTTGGTATGGCCTAGTTGGTCATAGTACCTATTGGCTGCACCTTGTGCTGCTTCATTCGTCAACCCATGACAATGGATGAAGGAAGTCAACTTCATGTTTAAGTCTAGAAAAGTCAAACTATTTTTTGTTTAAACTTGGAAGAATAACATGGGATAAGTAAGGTATCTGGACTTGTTAAAGTGCTGCTTCCCTAGTAGTGGGCTATGGTAACCAAACATGGCAAACAAGTAACCTTCATTGCCACTGTGATCTGCTGCTTTGTTGATGCGTCGCTGTCAATGACAATTTCTGCTTTCATTGCCATTACCTAACAATAGCTTGTTTATGCTGCTAATCCTGCTAACTTTTGAAGCTATTCTTCCTTGACAATATATGGTGGTGGTAATCTTCTCATGGAAAATCACAAATAAGAAGGATGTAGTTGTTTGCTCCTCAAGGTGACTTCTAAATAAAGTAAAATATGCGCAAATAAAAGAATGAATTAAGAGTTGATCTTTTTGATTTTCATCCCGGCTAAATCTGTCATTTTGTTGCCTTGTGTCTGCTCTCTTTGTTGCTACTGGCTTGCATTCACCATCAATTCACAAATGCTTATGCTATCAATTCCAACCTTACTTAGGAAGTTATTGGGAAGTTCTTACTTTATTCTTCAACTATGATCTTCATAATTGCTTACATAATGATTTGGTAAATAAATCATGATTGTATTGTATCATGGTAAGGTTTATAGAAAATTCCCAATATTTTGCTAATTTGTCACAAGTTACTCTAGTTTCACATCAATATTCCTTATCCTTGAGATGCTTTCTCTATTGTTAAGATTATCTACCATTAATTAACCATTTAATCATCTACTTTTCTTGTTTTCACTTTTTTTTTTAGAACTATGATTTCTTGTTTGATGAAATGATACCAAGACCTTGAACTTATTCCTATGGCCAACTTGGGGCTGCTAATGGTTAAGCTTTGGCTTGGATGATTTCCAGCTTATTTCCAGCTTAAAGTAGGCCAAGTCTAGATTTAGCTCTTGCTTGAAGCAAATTCATTTTGGTGACCTTTGGGCCAAGTTTTGCCTAACAAAGTTGAGCCTAAATCTAATTTGGCTTGATCCTAGAATTTTAAGAAAGGAAGTGAAAGAGGGGGAATGTCGTGTGGTATCCTCTAGTAAAGATCAAAACCAATGTGTATATGTGTTCCAAACTGCTATTGATATGGGTCCATAGAAGTGGCAACTAGGTACATTTCCTCAAATGTTGAGGCCAATGCTTAGTGGCAGGAAAATTCAACTCAGGATTTTACCTTGGTTTGGTATCTCGGAAATTTTCTCCTCGACCAACTTCCCAAGTGCTTCCTTTAAAATCCTGAAGAGATTTTTGCATCAATACCCACTCCTATACCATCGCTTAATTCAGGTAACCCAAGGGCCAAAAGCGTGGGGACTGGGGAGGAAGCTGAGAGGAAAAAGTGGGGAGGGGGTGTTTTGTTTAGTCTTTGGTTGTGACGTTTAGTTGGACCAGTGGTTGAGCCACATGTATGAAATTATTTGAATTTGGGATCGTAACTCGAATCAACTTAACCTAAGCCTGGCTTGATTATGTCTTATCAGAAAAGTTTAAACAAGCCCAAGCCTCAAGCAAGCTTGGCCCAGCACAGCCCTAGAATTGCTATCTCCCAAGCCATCACTCCTACTTTTGCCCACTAGCTCCACATTGCTCCTGTCTGAACCCTAGAACCCTTTCTAAACCTTGATCTCCACTTTCCATCCCATCTCCAGCACCTGTGATGCATGTAGGAGCTGTCAAGCATCAATTTCAACATCCAAAGTCAAATTTTGGGAGTATTGAATGTTAGATCTGAATTTTGAAATCTTTACATGCTGAGATTGAGTCTTTTAATGTTATTTGTATCTTTAGCATGGGACATTCTGGATGGCTAGATTAAGTGATCAAATGCAAGACTTGACCATTACTTAAGTAATGAGGTCCATAGGAGGGGACAGCCAGTGAAGCAAAAGAAAAAAGGAGAAGAGCAACGAGCTGACACTATCTCCCATCTCCCTTTTTTGATTGTCAATTGTGTTACTGGTTCAACCCTTCACCATTCAGGGCCCCAATTTGCTACATACTCAGGCTAGCCCTTTAGATCATTTGCTAAGACACATAAGAAATGTGTAGCAGTCCAACACCATAGCACACATATGCTTCTTGCCAGACACATAATTTTGGACTCTTGAAACCAGGGTTTTCTGTGCTGATCTGTACCGCCAAGTACTGGGCATACCTACCAACTTGATAAGGTACTGGTATGGTATGGGGACTTGATATGGTATTGTACTACTGACGCATGGTATAGCTGTTGTCTCACTTTATGCAATGTACCATGTGTCATCATGCAGGTGTACTTTATTAATTTGACTCATACCTGTAAGTTGTCAGTACGAGGTCTGGTACAGAGATTGAAAACCTTGCTTGCAACACCCTCAAATGTCCAGAAGTAGCCCATCCGTCAAGTTGGTTGTGATGTGCATCAACACCGCCATGCTATATGACTTTCTTCTTGAGAACACAACCACAAGTCAACTTTCTTTTCTGTATTGTTTTTCCTTGTAAGTCAAACTCCTTGTGCACCTTGCCATCTTTGAGCTGAGCACCAGAGGTCCTTGGTATGACTTACCACTCTGTTGGTGATGTATTGCAAACCTAGCTGGCCTTTGATGCCACTAAAGTCACATGACACAGTCACATTGCTTCCGCAATGCATGGAGTCCTTAACAAGCCTAACATCTCTGCGACAAGCCCAAGTTGCCAAGTTGGCATCCCTTGATGTTTAACCATCATTCCCCATTTTCATTTATTCCTGTACTTTATGTTATTTTCCTTAATAGATTTGGCTGGAATTTCATGGAATTATATTTCATCATTGGTGCATCATAAAGAAAGTTCTGTATGCACAATCTGATGTGTTAGACTATTTGTCTAAAGTTGTCTTTTCTCCAGATTTCATGCATTGCAAACAATGATATGAAATATACATGGTCCAGTAAAGTAGAATAATGAGATCAAACAGAAAAAGCACTTGGAAGTGGTCTGGCATTTTCAATCTTTTCAATAAACATAAATTCTGCTTGGAAGCTTGATATCAACTTGGAAATTCATCTTTGTTTGATGGTATATACTCCAGCCAACTTAATTATACAAACAGAACTGGATCAGGGAGGAACAGGAGTTCAATTTTGAACGCATTGGATTTTTTTCCTGCCAAACCTCCCATGACAGGACATCCTTAATTTGATTATGTTAACACGAAGCTATTACTTCTTCATGACCTTGCTGATATATAAATATTTAAAATTAGAATCACAAGACCTTGAAATTTTATTAGAAGAAGTGATCATCCTTATTTTCTTTCAATTTTTTTGCTCAATGACATTTAGTGTTAACCCAGATGGTCAATTGCCTTTTCTTGTATTTGGATTCCTATCTGTACTTTCATCATGCCTCTGTAGAAAGTCATTGTCAGCAGCTTTTAAGAAAATATTGGCATTGATTTTTTTTTTAAGTCTTCAACAAATACCTGTATTAATTGCTATATACGATAGATTTTTTTCAGGATCTAATCATCTGATCTATATATTAGACTTACAGAACTTTCTTTTTCATGCAGAAGATACTTCTTATCTTGGAAATGAGATAATGATTTTAGGAGCATCGGACATTACAAGATATAAAATAAATGATGGTCTCAAAGATGAGGTTGAACATCTGCAGAAGAATGATGCAGTTGATGGGAGAACTCAGCTGCCAGTATACATAACTTCAGATTATGATAATGTCTCTCTGAAGCTTGAAGATGACATAGATAAGATACTTCAAGAGTTGAAAAATTCACAAGATTTGAACTATCGAATTGTGGAGCGAAAGCTTTATGATCAGAAAGATTATCTTCTCAGTTTATATCGACAACTTGATTCAGAAAGATCAGCACTTGCAAATCCTATGTCTTTACCTAATCTTGGTGATTGTGATAATCTTCTTGCCAATGTTCTGGACAGAGTGGATCAAATAAAGCACGAGGAAGGAAAACTCAGGAATATGATGAAAATTGCTAAAGGATATGGGCAAACCAACAAAAATATCCTTCGTGAACACTTTGGACTAGCTGCTGATGATTGAACAAAGTGAGTACCTATATTAGTTTACATTGTTATGTTGTATGCCTTGTTTTCACAACTGAGAAAAAGGATAACATTCATAGTTTCTTAAGTAAATAAATGCAGTACAACCAACATGTATTGCTTTGTTCTATCCTATGTCCCCTAATCTAGTTGGTAAAATGAAATTACCAATGTCAGTCACACTAATTTTTCGTTTATGAGAAGTTGAATCAAGGGTCTCTTCATGTATTATGCTGCCCACTTAGTTGTGTGGTAGGTTCATGATCAGTGTTTTCCCTGTAATAACTGGAGGCCAGTCTCCTATTCATTCTTTTGTTCATGATCTTTCGTTGTTGGTTTTATGTATTCTGATGACCACATAGGCCTTTTTTTTAATATTTGTTTGTACTTTTTTAATTATTTCTTCTGTTGTTTCACTTTTCATCATGGTGCTTACAACAATCTGAACATGATTAGGTTTATGAATGCCATGGATAAGCACACATTTCCTGGTCTCCGTCCCAGTTTTCGACATTCATGGAACTGGAAAGACACTTGATATTTTGGATGTGCTTAATATCATAAGAGGTTTTTGTGTTGTAAAATAAAGCATGGACAAAGCTTATACATCTTGTTCAGTCAGATGGTTTTGAGTTGTTTTGTATTTCTCTGCATTTGATGGAATATATCAATTACTGATCATCTTGACCTCTGCTTCATATCGCCTTCTTCATTTTCTTTAGGTATATTCTTGGATGAACCTGGAAATTCAACTCCACTATTTCCTGTTTTGTTGTCTATCAAGCCTGGTTGAAGTAGTCAAAGTATGATTCAGCAGTTTTTCTAAGTATGTTATGCTTAGTAGCATGGCCACGTGGTGCAATTAGTGAACTGGATCAAAATTGCATTGTTATGGTGCTTGGTCATAGCATGAGTGTCATTTTGCAACTGCTTGTGTGTTGCAGGATCTTGCTTGATGTTAATCATCTTTGCTTTTGGAATTTCATATGGCTTTGATGATTCGTTTGCTTTCACTACTGGGTTTCTTGCTATTTTAATAAGTCTGGAAACAGCCCAATTACTTTGTTGGTTCTGTTGATCAGACAATAACAGATGACATGGGTCGAACACCAGGTTTTAGGTCCAGATGGAATTCAGATTATGCCCAATGCAATCAGACAATTCCTGAATAAATTCAGTTGTCCACTTTTATGAATAACCAATTCATGGCATCCTTTATGAATGAATTAAGCAGTTGTTCTTGGTCAAAATTTCCATTCTTAGACCACTCCTAGACTGAGCGAATGTCAAGTCAAACTTGCACCATTCTAGCCTGCTTGCACTGATTTGTAAGCTTTTGTCTGTTTGTTGGCATACTTTTGGATTTGGGAGGTTATCGAGGCTCCTGATGCAGATAGCTGAATACTGCCACATAAGGTCATCCTAGAATCCATAATTTTCCATCTTTTGTCCTCTCCCATTTTTTTTTCCTTTTTGGTATTGAATGCAAATGGGTCCTAGAAGAGATTAGAAACCTAGTTAGGCAATAGAGACTGGTATTGCAAACCATCCGTTGGATCAGCTCAGTCAGTAGCTTGTTTCAGAAAATGAGCCAAACTCAAATAGATTCAGAGCATGGCTCACAAATGAGCAGAGCCTGAATACTGGTGGATTAAAAATAAGGGAAGGCTTTGCTCTGCTAGAGAAAGGTCAGCTTAGAATTGATACGAGCTGAGCTCAAAGAATGTAGGTTAACCTCAGTTTGATCCCAAGCTTTTATGTTTCAAGCCAAGCACAAGCAGCCTGATAGTTGGCTCAGTTTGGCATGTTTGCACCCCCTGATCATAATTCATAATATACTGCTCAAATTTTGCTTGCCTGTGATCAAACTGCATCAGACCATGATGTATAAAACTGTGTGTGAACCATGCAAACCTGTGGATACCATGGAACCAACTTATTGGGTGCTTCCAGTAAGAAGGCAGGAAGAGAAGATAAATCTTTCCTCCCATTCTTGTATATATGTAACATTAAATGTTGTGGTTATCTATTAAAAAGCGGATTATGACTAAACTATTTTCTTATTGGAAACTATATAGTTGATGTATTACTTTTTGCTTTCTTTACAACACATCTTTTTTTCTTGGTAGTTCCTGCGGAGGCATTCAAAACAGAGTTTCTTATGGGGTAGTCCTGTTCATTGAATTTTCTTGTTACACGATTAATAACTGCTCAAACATATGTGTCCTGTGATGTGCTGAAAGTTTCTAGAATTTGAGCCTTTCACTTTGGGTTGTTTTGTTTCTTGACATGCTTTGTCCTGATTGCACTGTCCCACTGTGTCATTATTTTGAAGCAATACGATCAGGAATGAATTCTGAATTCGGCATTTTGAGTCCTGGTAAAGGAGCTTAGAAGCAAAGCCCTGAATTCGGCATTTTTGGCTCTTGGAACTTTCTGGCTTAAGTTGGCATCAAGTAATTTATTCAAAACATTAGTGCTCTTTGACTTTAATTAATGGAAACAACTTCAATGATGAAGAATCAAATTTGAGGAAGACCAAAACTGACCACTTGATCGGAATGGTTTCTCTGTGAACAGTAACTTATGTTTTTTCAGAACCCAGTAAGCTATACAGCCAATATAGATGGCCCACCTCTCAGCTAAAATGGTTGGAACAAGCAATGCTATGCACTGAAGAACCTTTGTGATTATATTATCTAGTCAATCTAAACCCAACCACAGCTTCTGAGTATACAGAAACACTTGGCGATCTTCTTCTAGCTGATAATTATCCCTGCACTCTACCTATGTTGTGTGGTATCTGTTTGGCTTGAAAACCACTATAACTGTTGGGAAAAACGTCTCGAATTCGACCCATAAGAGCGAAAACCCAGATGCGGAGAAGTCTAGCTCGAAGAGCATGTCGCGAGAAGTCCGGAGGCGTGGAGCAGTGGGGCCTGCAGTGCGCTGAGCAGCGGGGCCCGTAGCGTGCAGGCCAAGGGGGCGCAAGGGGCAGCCCAGCAGGCCAGCGCGCGGGCTCAGCCTAGACACGCACGGGCCAGCCATGTGCGGGCGCACAGCCCAGCGTGCAAGTGCATGCCGGTAGGCCGCGGGCTCGCATGGGCCGGCCCAGCAGGTGCGCGGCCTGGCAGTGTATCGCGGTCCACCGCAGACCATGGTCCATGGGAGGGCGCATGGACCGACGCACCATTTTCCTTGTGCTTCTCGCGGTCCACGATGAACCGAAGGTGTTTTGCAGGCATTTCCCAGGGTAACTGCGTGATTGGACAGTCCAGATGATGACTAAGGCTTGATCGGATGCTTGGAAGGCTAGTTCAGGTATTGATCTGTGCTGATGAGCACGATCTGATGGTTGAGAAGGCAAGCGGCAAAGATCAGACGGCAGCAGAGCTTCTGGATTTCAATTGGGAGTAGTTCTTCGATCTGAGCTGGGTTTTAGGGCTTTAAACGGCTCTGTGGGCGAACAAAATTGGGAACATGCTGAGAGCAGCAGGTGTGTGCAGCCGTGAGGAGTCCGACAAGCAGAGAGGGGCATCAGCCATGGGAGGCTCAGGCAGCAGTCGAAGGGAGTTCGATGGGTGCCAAGTGTGCGCAGCAGGCAGAGCAGACACTGTAGAGCACCGACAGGAGATCGGGGGCAGAGCAGAGCGTCAAGCAGAGCAGCTGCGGAGATGTATGATGTAGCGGTTCACTTCAAAGGAAGCATCTAGAGGCGTCGAGGATCCTGGTACTAGCAGGCCCGTGAGAGGGTCTCCTTGGGGGATTTTGAGAAAGCTTTAGTAAGGATAGCTTTTAGTTAAGAGAGGTGTGTATATGAGAGTTGAGAGTGGGTGTTCTCTTCTTGTATTATTTTCTCTTTTTCATAGTGAAGCTTGCATGTCCCGTAGAGATGAGCCTTTTGATTGATCCATGTACTTGATTGTTCTGTTTTATTTCTTCTCTCTTCTTGCTGCAACGAGTGGTATCGGATCCTGGGCAACAAGTGGTATCAGAGCAAGTGATATCACAACAATTGATATTAAAGCCGGGTTGGTACCAGGTGCAGGTTGCAGCGGTGGTGTTCAAGATTGAAGATGGAGAAGATAGGCGCAATCAAGGTGAAGATCAACCACGAAGGGTTGATCGATGCTCTCTTATGCAAGGAGGAGCCGTCTATATAGAGAATGCCAGTGGGAGCCAGTGTGAGGTGGAGCTTCAGGTAGAGGTCGATTGGGCACAGAACGGGAGACTCGGGAGGAGGATATGTGATGTCGCCAGGAGGCTACCCCGAGCAGGTCTTAGGTTGGAGGATATGATGGAGGTGGGATAGAGCGATCTGACTCGACTCTCATGTTTGCCCATCCATGAGTAGCATACGATTGCCCCAGGATATGGAGGTAAGATCCAAAAGCTTTTAAAGTCAGATAGAGGCTGAATATTGAGTCCAGGTGGAGATTATTGAAAAAAATGCATCGATTCGATCCACAAGAGCGAAAATCCAAATGTGGAGAAGTCCAACTTGAAGAGCACGTCGTGAGGAGCCCAGAGGCATGGAGCAATGGGGCCTGCAATGCGCAGAGTAGTGGGGCCCACAGCGCGTAGGCTAGGGGCTGCAGGGGGCGACCCAGTGGGCCAGCGCATGGGTTCGGCCCAGACGCACGTGGGGCAGCTACGCATGGGCGTGTGGCCCAGCAGCTAGCACTACCCAATGCGCGAGCGTGCGACTTAGCGGTATACCGCGGTCCATCGCGAACCGTGGTCCATGGGAGGGTGCATGGACCGGCGCACTGTTTCCTCTGTGCTTCTCGCGGTCCATGGTGGATTGGAGGTGTTTCACAGGTGTTTCTCAAGGTATCTGTGCGATCGAACGGTCCAAATGATGACTGAGGCTTGATCGAATGCTTGGAAGGCTAGTTCAGGCATTGATCTGCACTGATGAGCGCAATTCGATGGCTGAGAAGGCAAGTGGCTAAGATTAGACGGCGATAGAGCTTCTGGAGTTCGATCGGGAGTAGTTCTTCGATCTAAGCTGGGTTTTAGGGCTTTAAACGGCCATGTGGGCAAACAGAACTGGAAACACGCTGAGAGCAGTGGGTGTGTGTAGCCGTGAGGAGTCCGGCAAACAAAGAGGGGCATCAGCCATGGGAGGCTCATGCAACAGTCGAGAGGAGTTCGGCGGGTGCCGAGTGTACGCAGTGGGTAGAGCAGACACTGCAGAGCACCAACAAGGGATCGGGGGTAGAGCAGAGCGTCAGGCAGAGCAGTTGTGGAGAGGCATAATGTAGCGGTTGGCTCCACAGAAAGCATCCAGGGGCGTCGAGGATCCTGATACTGGCAGGCCTGTGAGAGGATCTCTTTGGGGGATTTTAAGAAAGCTTTAGAGAGGGTAGCTTCTAGTTGAGAGATGTGTGTATATGAGAGTTGAGAGTGGGTGTTCTCCTCTTGTATTGTTTTCTCTTTTTCATAGTGAAACTTGCATGTCTCATAGAGGCGAATCTTTTGGCTGATCCACATACTTTATTATGTTTTGTTTTATTTCTTCTCTCTTCCTGCTGTAATAAGTAGTATCGGATCCTAGGCAACAAGTGATATCAGAGCAATTGATATCACAACAATAACAATATAAATTGTAGACAAAATTTGACCCATCCAATTCTATCATCCATATATCAAATGATCAAAGTTTGCAATATTTTCGCTAACCGTGTGTGCACACATGGGCATACATACACATCTTATGAGCTCACCATTAGCAAGTAACATTCCCTAACATAGTAAAGCAAATAAAAAAGCAATGAACTGGAAAGGCCAACAAAAAGGATAAGAAATTCTCAGAGAATTCAACACAGATAACATCAACCTCTGAAATGTTGATAGAGTGTCATTTTATTATGCTCATGTACTCTTTTAAATTTGTCTTTGGTGGATTTGATCCCCTGGCAATCTACATATTGGTAAATAGGCATGGAAAATCTTTTTTGCTTATAAAAAAAGAAACAGTTGTTCCACTACTTCGTATTAAATCAAATTAGTGCCAAATATTGGTGACTTGCCCTGCAAAAAGTAAGTAAACAAGTTGCCATCTCAAATCAAATTAATGATATCTTCATCAACTGAAGGACTTAGCAGAGTCTGATTCCCTAAATGTTGAGCATACTGCTCGTTCATACTAAATCACCTAGACTCACTATCTAGTGAACCTTATTATATAAGCTTGCTTAATTGCAGCAAATCAGTCACAAGTTCCATACTGAGTTCTAGATCCTTTATATGTTATATAAGCCTAAAAAAGACTATCCATTGGTATACTTAACAGTGAAATAATAGCCACTGGCTGCTCATAGTGACATAAATGATGAGGACTTAGATTTAACATGACTAAGGGAACAATATGCTGTAAATTCAATGAGTAATGATGCTTCGAACACTTATGAAAAAGTAATAAGCCTTGCTACATAAAATTCTGATAAAAATTTCAAGCAATCTGAAAGTAATCTAGAATGCCACCTGCATCTTTCACCAAGTTTTCAGTGATATTTGAATATATTGAATAAGATCATAACTGTGATTAACTATTTGGTGAAGTAAGCATTGTATTTCGTGACCACGTACTCCTCAAGAAATACAATATAGCATCACTTTTTTTCTCAATACTTAAAATTCCAAATATGTCATTTCCTAAACAAAATTATATGGGAAACAGTTTGTTTAAGAGTTTATATAAAGTTGTCATTAATCAAAGGGCATATCGTCATATGGATGGTGTCTTACAATTACTAAATAAAATCTGAGCATAATTCAACATTCTAACAAATAGTTATGATATTTTTCATCACCATGTTAAAATTAATGCGATGTAGATTCTTAGAAAACCTTTTTCACCCAAGTGTCCATCACAAACAAGTTTTGGTTGCACAGGTTGACAGGAACAGCATCTAAATATGAAAATATGGGTGTTTGATGTAAGAATATTCTCAGTAGTCAGGATGTAAAGATTAGGCTCGCCTAATCGCTTGCATAAATTAAATAAAAAAAAATAACAAGGAAAAGCTTACAAAAGGCATAAAAGAGAAGAAGAGAAAGAAAGTGGGAGAAAGAAGATTAGCAATTGGAAAAGAATATGAAAGTTCAGACTTCAGAGGAAGATCCAGGCCGGTCTGTCCATAGCCAAAGAAGTAATGGAATTGAGCAGGTCTTGAATTGTAGAAAATTTCTCCTGAAATATTCTGCTATTCCGTTCTAACCAAACGGACCAGAAAATTGTGGTAGCCAGATGGTCTCAACAGGCTTTAAAAGCTGAAATTTTGAGACTATTGGATCGGTGACCTAGCAACTTCTCTCTAATCCCATTCACTTCTCTCACCCTAGCCTCTACTGCTGTCAGACCTAAGTGTAAGAGGATGTCTTAGAGGTCCAGAACTTGAGGAAATCCAAACAAGTCTATAGGTAAATACTATGTCCCTTGAAGGTTATCAGAGTAATCCATTAAGGTAGATGTTTCACCTCCATCTTATCAATACAACTATGGTAGAACCGTGGGAGGTCTATCTATCCCTTGTAGTCCAGAACATTGTATTCTTTATAATATCAGAACCCAGCAGTAATAATTTTTTGTAACTCATTCTGGACTCAATTGTGCAACATGAAATAATAAGCTTATTTTTATGCAATGTTGGTCCGTGTTCGCATATTTTCAGCATTCTTTAATGATTCATTATGTTTTAAAATTTATATACATAGTGTCTGTCATCAGCAGAGAACATAATATGCTAGGAACTTGCAACATAAGATTTGATAACAGAATTATGTACATGGACATTTGTGCATGCAGGGATATCATAAGTATGAATGTGCAAATGCTTAGAAAAGAATTTAGAGTATGACATATCTCTTACAAAAGCATAATTTCATAAACCAACAGACATAAAGCACATATTTATATCACAGTGTTTAATCTACCTATAAGTATCTAAATGAAGAATCCACCTTATTGATCATAAGTTAGACATGTTAAATATATATAAACTGAAAATCGATAAATTCTTAATGCTTATTCATAGTAAAACATAATCTTGTATCATATTTTCTAACTGTTCATTTTATCACCTACTTGGTACATAGGTTAGAGACTACTAAAATACATGATGTTTGTTTTTCAGGTATTTTTAGTTACATAAAGCATGATCAACAATGTAGATCTTTGACCTAAATACCCTATTATTGATTTTGGTATTAAGAGGAGTAGATATCCTCTCCTCTAGAGAGGAGTATAGTCCATCCATCCATACATACATACAAACGTAAATCCATACATACGTACATCAAACTTGTTGATGAAAACGCTCTTATTATGTTCAGAAAAAAATATGAAAAATAACAATAACAGTAAATATCAATATATAGCATTTTCACTAAATAAAAGAAATATGTTATTTTTATCTTTCTATTTGTCGGCTGCATGAGTTATTATCTCTCCATCCCACCTATTTTTCTACTAATTTTAAATTTAAATAATTTGCAAGTGCTCCCTGTATAAATCTCCAAACACATCCTGCTTGTTCCTCCCCGTGCCATATGCATTTACATCCATCATAACTAGTTCAATAAAATAAAGCCTGCAGTTCTATAGATGAATATTACTTGATGCACTGTCAATAGAACTATGAGAATATCTGGCAGTCCACATGTTTAATAATGTAAAAGTGGTTCAATAGTTCCAAAATGATCCTGCCTGTGGCAAGGTAATTTGAGCCCCTTCTTTATGGATGCCTTGCCTAAATGGCATTATTTTTGAATTAAAATATTCATAGCGCGTCTGGTCAATTTCAGATCAAATTTGGATCCAACCTCATGAGAAATTATATCCTACACCATATGCACCATGTGGTGGTGCACCATACCAATCACAGCCGCTTGTTTTTGTGGATCCTATTTATTTAGGGTTTATCTCGATGCATTATAACCATAGGAAGGAATGGTTGTGATTGGTGTGGTATACTGCCACACCATTGTAGCAGACCAGTGTTGACTCTGTTTTTGGCTTGGAAGTCTGCTGAAGTGAAGTTAAGTAGCTGATGTGTATGAGCTTAAACACATTACCTAACGCCATCCAAAGCTCGACTCATGGTAAAGACCTGTCAACACCGTAAGGTTTTGGTTCATTGATTTTTTCCAGAAAACTTGGCTGAAAAGTTCATGTCCCGAAAATTTGTAGAAGCTCATGCAGCAGTCTTGGAAAGGAAAAATGCTTTAGATGGCTGGTTCATATACATGAATAGTATTTTGATCCATCTGCAGAAGAAACTCCTCATACACGTATATCCAGCTCTCTATAATATTATTTAATTAGGAAATTATATTTCTAAACTTTGTTCAAACAAAAAACCCTTGAATGTTATCATTTCTTGTCGCTCGAAAAAGGAGGGCCGGGGTTCAATTTTAACTGGAGTCAATTCTCGAAAAATAAAGTGGGTGTAAGCTAGAAGGTAGAGTTTAGCCATCAAATTCTGTAGCATGCCGATGTAAATGAACAGCAATGGAAACTGTCGTGCCTGGAGGTACTCATGATGTCATACTTACAACGCGAACGTTCCAGGAATCATTTGGGTGGAGTCTTCCGTCTGAGAATTATTGGAAATATTGTAAGCCAGAAGCCATCTTTCCTCTGTTATGCAACAGCACTCTTTCTGGGAAGTTTCCTCTTCTACAGAAAGTTTTCCTTACTAAAGTACTTGACAAGCCATGAAAATGACAACATACCAACACTCTTTCTGGGAAGTTTCCTCTTTTACAATAAGTTTCTTCGTATTGAAGTATTTACGACCAATGAAAACAACAACAAACTCGAGTTTTAACGGTCCATGCGATGGGCTGAGATACAATATAATTTAAACCTTTTGTTTTCCTTGGTGTGATTTGAAGACCAAATTGAAGTTCAAATGGATTAGACCTCTGACAACTTAAAGTAAGAGACCTTGTTAGTGGCAAGGATCATACCATCCAAACTTATGATTAGAAGAATTAGGCCTTCTACAGAAGTAAGGTTATTCCAATAGGATGGCATAAATATCCTATGCGAAGTCTTAACGCTTGATGGCTCCCAGCGAGCCACGTTATACGCTCATTCCAGTGAACATTGCTTCTATAAATGGAGAACACTACGCAAAATGGTTCTTCTGCAGACCATCTTTGAACCAGAGGTGCGTTATTATCTCATCAAAGACGTCAACCCCGTCCATAAATTGACAGTAACGTAGAATACCAAAATCTTCTAGCCAATGTTATTCGAGAAAAAATTACGTAATCAAATAAGATATGTTGTTGCTTGGCAGGTTGGAAAAGACCTTGCAAATGAAACCTGGTGATGCAACTTGTGCTCCGTGCTCTTGACATATCTATACTCAATCACCCAATACAGAATCAAATTGTTGACGATTCTTCAACAAGCATCACATGCAAGGAGAAAAAAAAGGGGGGATGAGATAAGGGGATGAAATAAACAGAAAAAGGACGATCAAAAGCACAAACATGTAAGAAAACATCACAAGGGATATGCTGAATAAACAGAAAAGGACAATAGGAATAAACTATAGGAAAAGACAATATGAAAGCATCACAAGTGATGATCAAAAGGGAATGCAAAGCATCTGGAAAAACTATAGGAAGCGATGGTAAAAACACAGAAAAAAAATGCAGCATTCTTGAAAATATATGCAACCGACAAATAAACTTTCTTGATAAGACAATACCAAATATCAATTGCAGATAATGCTGAATGAAGATGAGCTAACGAACCACAAGGACCAGACCGACCAGTGGCATCCATGGTTTGCTAGTCCCAATAACATCACAAATGATACATTTGAGAGAAATAACAGAGCGCAGTTATCGGAAGCATGTGGGCTGGGACGAAACAACTCTGTTGCAAAGCTTTTCTGTGGTAATGCGGATCTTTATCTTATTAGGTAATCCAAGTATGTTCGAGATTTTAACGACCCTATTTTTTCAGAAGCAATAGAAAAATGCTTCCTATAAGAGTGAAGTATTCTGATGCAGTTCTGTTGAAGTAGAGGATGGAAACCAGAAAGTGAATAATAAATCTACCTTGACCATAATGTGAAGGAAAGCATTGGAAGTAACAGAAAATGTCAAAAGTTAAAGCCCATTAAGCAGACAGGATTTCCATGACAGCAGTCATTGCTCTTACAGGAACTAAGGCACTTCTACAAATTCGCTTATTCACTTAATCGGTGAAACATGCGACCTAACCAGACAGTAGCATCAGATTGGACAGAGATATGCACTCTCATGCAGTTGAATTTCATGGTGGAAAGTACAGAAGTGTTCCCACAATACAGACAATAAGCAAAACGGGAGAATAGCTGATATTTGAAACACGATGATTGACCAAGATTATCTTGCAATAACTTTACAAGCCAAGTGCAATCTACAAAATATCAAAACAATACAAGCAACAGCCAGAATGAGTGCAAGCAGTTAATCCTAGTGAAAAAGAATTAACAAGAACTCTCAAGGCATAACAGATACATTGCAAATTGCTGACACGGCAACAAAATCATATTCCCTTTGGAGGGGCCTCATAGTTTGAATTCCACCCTGGCCCCTGGGGCATAGGCACATATTTGCCAACCAACTAGAAAGCATAAGGTAGACAGAACTAACACAAACAAGACTAACCTCAAAAGAAACACAAAATAAACAGTAATATATCGCTTACACTACAAATCAGGAAAAAAACCTGGGCATGGAAGAACAAGTTTGTGTTTGTACATTGACAGCAAGCCAAAGGCCCTTGGAACTTTCCTATCAAATGCAACCAACCTTGTAACGTAACAAAGGAATCATCACATCTCCGATGATGAACTCACAAAGACCTCGATAGCTTTCGATTAAAAGCATACGTCCTCTCCAGATACATGCAGGAAGCCTAAGATTACTCAATGAGTTATAATATACTTCCAAAACAAACTTCAAAAGCTGGAAAGCAGAAGGAAAAAAAAAAAAAAAACCTCTCGAGGAATAAGTGCTAAGCTATACAACATTCAAAATCGTAAACTGCAGTTCCAACACAAGATAGACAACCGGTATTAATCAAGTCAACATCAAAACTGAACATACAGGAGTTCTAGTTGGGACATGAAAGTGAACTAAATCACATCCAAACTTCTCTTATGAAGCCCAAATTCAATATATATACAAATGCTTCCATTTGACAACCAAGCGCCACCAGTTCAATGCAGATGGGCATCAAGAATTCCCCACTTCATTGACAGAGCAATGAGGTCAAAAGAATGAACTTGACTAGCTAATTGCAAAGTAACCACAACAAACACTATATATACTTACAGGAAAGACTCTTCAATTGAACTGAAAATATGACAAATAGTTCAACCATGATCCAAAAGAACCATCTTTATCTTTAAAGAAAAGTGAAGCATATTACTGTACAACTACAAGCCGGTCCATGCCTCCATTGCCTCTGAGACCCCCTTTCTCCTCTTGACCCCACAGCTTTGCTCCTCCCCCATCCTCCTCCTCCCCCTCCTCCTCATCAGGATCATCAGAGCCCTTGGCCTTCGGAACGGTCACCACGAGCTCTCCATCGATGCAATTGGCGGTAGCCAGCGCCGGCCTGGTGCTCGGCGGGAGCCGGAACCTCCACCGGTCGAACTCGAGGCCGTCCAGGTCCCGGCCAGCGTCCCCGCCGCTGCCGGCAGGCCCATCGCCCCGGACCACAACCTTCATCACGCCGGGGTGGATCCGAACTGCGTGAGCCCGGAAGGTTCCGCCGACGAGGTCACCGGCGGCGGCGACGAAGCGGAAGTCGTCGGGACCCTCGTGGACTGCGACGTCGGCTTCGGCGGCGAGGGGAAGCTCGAGGACCTTGCTGAAGATGTGGGGCAGGCGGCGGAGCTTCTTCTGCCGGCCCAGCACGACCGCATCAGCCGCCAAGAGGGCGGCGCCGACGTCGTACCGGAACGTGATGTTCCGCTTCTTGGGAGCCGGATGAACCCTCATGGCCGCCGCCCCCAAAACGAAAACTCCAACCCTAGAGATAGCCGATCTTGAGAAATGGCCAAATCTGGAAACCTTGGGTTCGTCCTGGGACCAAGAATTTGAAGGAAAATCAACCAAAAAGGAGAAATAAATCAAGAAATTCCATTTAATGGGCTGTGAAATGCTCTTTCGGAAGGAAACCCTAACCCGAACGTGGTTCTGCAAACCCCGACCCAAGAGTGTGGAGAATAATGGAGGGTAGGAGCGGACGACCCAAGTAGGAAGATAAGAGAGAGATCAGAGACCTTCGGAGTGGGCCTTGGGGTTATTTCGGGGAATGGAAAAGTTATAGAACCGTTGTGGAATTTTTTTTTTTGGATGAAACCGTTAAAGAAAGTTTTGCATCAAGTTGGCTTCTTTACATCAGATCCACCTGGCATCAACAAAGGAAAATTCTTACCCTTTGAGAAATTTATAAACTATTTTTTTAAATTTTTTTAATAGCTGAGGATACCTGCCGTTGATTGAGTTTTGTTGCACTATGTTATTATTTTTTAATGCAAAGCTCCCAAATAACAATCATAACAATAGGGTTGCAAATAAATATCTCTTTGAATTTTGTACTACTGAATCGTGAACATCTACCTTAATGTAATGTCAATCTTATATTTTACATACTGCTTAAATAGGTTCATAATCTATCTAGTTTATAAATAAGAACTCATAGAAATCTCATTTAAATACGCAATTGCTACAATACATATATCAAAATATCAGCCAAATATCTATATGAGTCATTATTTATGCAATTATAGTGAGCCACGATGGAATTGGATGGGTTCCGGATCTATTTGAGTAATGTGGAAATTGAAAGGTTGACATTACATCATTCAAAATGTAAGTATTTGCAACTCAATATAAAATGTTGAAGGGTATTTATTTTTAAACCATAATAATATGATAATTGTCCAGCTACATCACCCATCATATTATATTAGAACTACTCGAAGATCCGCACATTGTCTAGAGCCAGATGTACGAAAATAATTTTTTTTCTAAATTTGATCGGATGGAAAAAAAAAATATAAATAATAAAATAATATTCATTCAAAATCTTAGAATCACTTCATATTCTCAACTACTTATATAAATAAGTTTTAATTATAAGAATATAATAATATAATTTAATATGAAAAAGTATTCTTTTCAGATGGTACAATATAATTAATAGCATAATTTAATGTAAAGAGATGTTCTTTTTAGATGGGACAACAAAATTTATTTGAAAAATAGAGAGGAAGGACATCTCAAGTAAAATCTCGTACATTGATGATGAACTACTGTATAATATCAGGTCAAAAAGTTAACATTCACAAGTTTGAGGTGAAATTTAGGCCCAAGATCATGACTTATACTAAGAATTATCAAGGATATACCGGGAATATTGGAGACAAGAATGCTTTTCGTCCCCTCATGTGCATTGCACATATATTTTGCCTTATATCCAATAGTCTCCAAGGCTTCAAATTTTTATCCATATTACTACTTAGGCTTCTCACTTAAAATCACTGTGACTTGAGGAGAGAGAAAAAACCAAGGAGAAGACTTGGGGCGGTAAGCTTTGTATGTTGAACTTAGGGCTTTTCCATTATAGATAGTAGATAAATGGTAGGTAAATGGAGATTATTCATATTGAAAAATCACTGTTAGTCTAGGAGTACACAATTTGACTATATTTTACCAATATATTTCCAAATGTGAAGGAGTCTGCGATGCTCGACCAATTTGAAACTGGGCCACCTACCAATATCCATTATCCATTTCTCAATTCACAAATTTATTAAAATTTATGGGTTGAGCAGAAGGATGAAGGACAAACTTCAAAGTCCCCTGATTCTAGGGTTTTCTGATTATAGAAAGTAGATAAATAAATATTAGATAAGTAGAGATTACAGATTATGAAAAATTCTTGACAATTTTGGATGCTCAACTCGATTAAACTTGGCCCATTTACAACTATGGAAGAGCTCGAGACAGTAGAATTGCCCAGACTTGGGCCTACCTGCCAACATCTAAGCTGATGTTCCTTGCTCTCTTCTCAGTGAAACGTGTCCCATTCTGAAAGTCCCCTTCCTACCGCATGGCCTTGAGGCATTGGCTAATGGCCACCAACTAACACTTCAGGGCATTCCAAGGATGAACACTGGACAATGCACCATGGAAGACTGACATTAATTAATTAGTTAATCATATATTCGATATAATTAACAATATATTAAGTACTAAACTTGGTGCTATACGAATTTGATGTTATAGATAGTAATAAACTAGATACTGGCCTAGCATATGAGGGGAATTGTTTAACCACTACGAAGTCCTCCAAAAGGCTTTAGATTTCTGAGCAATGTAAACTTCTTAGCAAGATTTACCGCAACTTGTATGGGGAAAAAATTTAAAAATTATAGGGAAAGGCTTCATAGGTTGGAGTACGTTTTTGTAATATAGATAGATATAAAGAGAGAGAGAGGATGGGATAGATAAATAAATAGATAAACAGATAGGAAGAGAAAAATTTTAGATAATAAAAATTAAAAAGCCCTACTAACTTCAAGAGTGCTCGTTGAGTCCAACCTACTTCTTGTTTACACCACATCCAACCAACTGTGATTCAGAGGCTGATATACCAAAAGAGATATATGCCAAAATACTAAAAATATAGGCTGATGTACTAATAGTGCAAAATCAAATAATTAATGTATAGATTGAAGAGAGAAAGAACTATCGGCCTAAGATGAGACTATAATGGAGGAGTTTAAGGATGATGGTCCACCATCCATGATATAAGAGGGATATAAGTATTATCTAAAAAGTGAAAATAGCAGCAGTGTGGGGTAGCACTACATATCATGGCAATAGTAGGACATGTCACGTATAATAATATGGATAAATGTAAGTAATGACATTTATTTTAACAGTTAATGAGAGGCACTTATAAACATTAGATGGTAAATTTTTCTGATCTAAAATGTGTTAGTCCATTATATTTTATTTTTGCTTATCTTTGTATTAGTTTTAGTTTGTCCTTATTTTTTACTAGTAGGATTTTATCTTTGGAGTAGTGTTAATTTAGATCTTTCACATCATTACCTAGGCTACATCTTATCCCTATCCAAATCTATCTTTTTTGAACATTAGTATGACAGTAGCGAAAATCTTTAATAATTAAAATATTTGAATCTATGTTAATCTCGTATTCTTCCTTCGATAACCTTCTTTCTAATTGCTTAAATGCCGATAACACGCCTACACATCTATCTATCCCATGCCGTTAGACTTTTTTTAGGACTTCTCTAACACTATGGTCAGGAAATATGCTTCTTTAATATGCATAAAGAGATGTCAGGAAAACACTTTCATCGTGGAGGATTTTGTAATACTCGACCAGCCTAGCATGGCCCACCTACTAACACCAGTGTCCTTGTCATTCTCGCACTTATATGCATTTTACTCTAATCTAGCCATGCTGCCATATAGCCTAAAGGCATTGGGAAGTATCCCTACCAATTAACACTCTACAATGTTGTAGAAGAGCATCCGAATGTGATTAACTATCTACTATTTATAGTTAACAACGTATTGGTTGCTTTGTACCATAAACATCCATATGCCTTTGATGGTTGCTATATCATCCGATTATGCAGATAGATGGTTGTCCCACATCAAAAGTGATGCGCCAAATGTGCCATGCAATTTGATGTGACTTCATGCTTCTCGATAAATAGATGATGTGGCAGTCATCAAGGAGAGTATTGTTCTTTACAGTATAAAACATGCATTGCAAAAGATTCGCACATTTTATTATTAAAAGAAAAAAAAAAAGCACGAACTAGAAACACTCAAGTTTACGGTGACACACCCTCCCATTCAATCTCCCAACCAACCCTCCTACACTCACCGTAGTGGATAATGGTCAACGTCCTGGGGGGAGAATGGGTCTGAAATACATGTTGCACGTTGATTATAAAAAGTTGAGGTGGTTACTTAAGTAATTTACTCAGAAGCGAAGACCATTTCCTTAGCTCCAGTTTGTCGCGGTCTAATAGCACGTTCTTCGCCATTTTCCTGCCCCCCTCCCTCTCTCCTCCCTCTCAACCCCGATCACCCCAACGCTCCCAAAAATAGCAAAAAAACGGAGAAAAAAAATATAGGAGAACCCGATGAAGAACATTTTCAAAATCCACAGAAAAAGCCCCCACCGATCCAACGAGACTCCGCCCTCCACCGCCGCCACCTCGCCGTCGTCTCCGTCGACCTCCGCCCTTTCCTCCTCATGCGCCTCCGACCACCGCGCGGCGCCGCACGCCTCTCCGCCGGCGACGCCCTCCCAGCCGTCGCCCCCTCCGGCGGCGGAGGCCACGCGGCCTCCGCCTGGGGACCGGAAGGACTACTTCTCGTCGGAGGAGGAGTTCCAGGTGCAGCTGGCCCTGGCGATCAGCGCGTCCAAAGAGGAGTTCAGGAATGATCCCGATGGTGATCAGATCCGCGCAGCGAAGCTGCTGAGCCTGGGAAGGCACGGGATGGATCAAGATCGGGAGGAGGGGACCGCGGATTCGCTCTCGCGGCGGTATTGGGTGAGTTTTTGAATCTTTCCTTCTGATTGTTCGCATCGTGGGGGGACGTCTAAACTACCAATTCGAATTAGGGTTTTGGGATGGGGTTGCTAGTACAAATTAGGGAAAGATGGAAGCTTTGGGTGAAATTCACTGCGTAATTCTTGAAGAAACGAGAGTTTTATTCTTGTGGCTAGCAATTGGAGCTTTTTGGAACAGTTTTGCGTTTCTGAGATGTTTCTTCACATTTAACAACACTCCTCTTTCCATTGAACCTCGAGTCTGACAAAGGATTTGGTTATGATATCACGCCTTATAATTTAAATTTTGTTTAGGTTTTAAGTTTTGCTTACTTATTTACATCCTGTTGCAGTTAATTTGTGCTCTTGGTGATGATATAGCGAGCTGGAATTGATGGAAGTAGAAATACTGCTTCACGTTTTCATGTTGGATAGCTTTAATGCATGATTCAAATAAACTTTGTACAAGCTCTTGCCAATTTGGGTTCTTTTAATTACTTAGCATGCTGTTAGACAAGAAGAAAGGACAACACCATTATATATGTGCTTGAAGAACGTAAAATAAGAACGTGATCGGTAAAAGATCCTATAGTAATTTGATCAGAACAGGATAGGTCTATCGAAACTTCTGCCTTCACATCCCTTTTCATTATATGATATGTGGTTGCTACTAGCACATTAAAATGCCATTTGGCATTGCTCTTGGAGGGGCAAATGCTTTTTTGGATGATTGTGAGGTGTCTGGTAAAAATTTTGAAACAATTTTCTACTTCCTCCAAAGTTGAAAAAACCTACTAGAAAAAATCTCCAATTCGGAGCTTTTGGGCAAAATCTTTACCTATGACATGTAGGGAAGTTGTTTTCATTTTAGTGGAAATTCCACAGAGAACAAAATACTCATGGTAGTAATATATTATAGTACAGTGTAGTATAATATAATAATATTAGTAAAAAAAAAAATATGATGATTTTATAATATATTAAAATATTTTATTATATCAAATTACAGTATATTATATAATCATATTATATTTTACAATAATATTATTATATTATGTTATACTTTATTATCATAATATAATAATAATTTTTAAGAACATAATATTATATATTATAATATTATTATAATATTATATATTATAACATTATTATAATATTATATATTATAACATTATTATAATATTATATTATAACATTATTATAATATTATATATTATAATATTATTATAATATTATATATTATAATATTATTATAATATTATATGAAATAATAATATTGTTACTGTTTTATAATAATATTATTTTTATAATGATATCATACAAATATTATTATATTGTTATGTTATATATTATTTATTTAGAAAATATGAAAATAAATAGTTCATAAATTAAGAATACTTTAACTGTTTTTGATAGTAATAAACAATTAGACAATTGAAAGTATTATATAATATCTTTTATCGTCATTTTCTAATACTAAAACTACTCTTTTAGTTTGGGTACCAGACAAATGTTAGGGCACTTAAAAATGTAGTTAGGAAACAGCAAACAACATTTTTAAAAAAGCTCTACTGGCAAAAGCTCTATTATCAAAAGCTCTACTGACAAAAGCCCTACTATCGACAGCAATACCAACTGAGGCCAGATTTTCTTTTTAAAATGCTCAAATGAATGGAGCATTCTCTTGATTTTAAAAGTTTTTTGAAATCAACTGTTGATTACAATACTGGCACTTATGTTCTTGGTGTGCATATGGATATCTGTTTGTCTATGGATGCATTGCTGTGTATCGCTGTTTTATGGACATCTATGAACTGCTTGTTCCTTATAGGGCTCTTCTTGTTATGGAAATAATTCTAGTTACTTTTCCAATATTTTGACTTGCCAGCCCATTTGAATTTTGTTTGTTTCTTCTCTATCGATTCACTTTCTGCTAGTTTGATTTGCATCTGCTGTGTCTTCTAGGACTATAATGTGCTTGACTATAATGAGAAGGTTGCTGATGGGTTCTATGACATTTTTTTGCTCACGCCGGATCATTCAAGTCAAAGAAAGATGCCATCACTTGTGGATCTCCAAACAAGCATTGGAGATCTTGGTTTTGAAGTTATTATAGTCAACCGTGCAATAGATACTGCCCTCGTGGAGTTGGAGCAAATTGCACAGTGCATTTCATTAGGCTGCCCTGTTTCAGAGACTGGGATTTTGGTGCAAAGGATATCTGAGCTTGTTATGGAGCACATGGGTGGTCCTGTAAGGGATGCAAGTGACATGTTAGCTAGGTGGATGGAGAAAAGCATCGAGTTACGGACGTCACAGCAGAGTAGTTTATTACCGATTGGTTGCATAAAAGTAGGTTTGTCTCGTCATCGTGCACTACTTTTCAAGGTTAGTATTCCCTTCTCTCATGGACTCTTTAGGTTACATTGGTGCTCCCCTGTCTACGAGTCACTTTACACCAGTTTTTGGAATATCAGTTGCTTGTATATTTGTCATTGAATAACCAATGGTGACATGAGAGATTGCATAGTCAGTGTTATATTATGTATAAATGCAATGAATTTGTTAGTATAGCCTAACTTTGTTAAGAGGTTATATACAAAAATAATTTTAGTAATTTCAGAGTATAAGAAGCCCTGCATTTAAGTTGCAACAAAGGAAACGACGTTGATGCATTAATGCATTGGCATACACCCTGGATATAGTAGCTGGGGCCTTTGTGCTATTACAGGCTTGTACCGTGGCATGCCATGGCCAAGAACAAGAGTTTTAAGTACCACCTATATAACTTGAAACAGAAAAGTTATAGTTTGACTTAGATGACTGCCAAATGAAATGGTATTGTGCCAGCCTTAGAAAGTTTCACTAAGGATCTACTTTGACATCATTTTTGTTTTTTCTTTTTGTGCCTGTTATAACATTGCATTGCTTAAATATGCATTAAAACGATATACTCGATGAGAAGGATCATTCATCCATTTCCTTTTTGAAGGGTTTGCATGTTATGGCCATTATAACAGAAATTGGAATCAAATTCTAGAATACAAATGTCTCCAGATTTTTTTTGTAATTTTGTTTGTGCAGCGGATATGTATATATTGCTGCATAGCGGAATCCTGAACTGTCCCTTTATAGTTCAGAGCATGAGGACATCATGGATTGAGAAAAAGGAAAAGAAAACAGCGTCTAACAAATTTTGTCTTCTATGCACAAAAAACAATTTAGAGTCATTCATTTACAACAACTGTAACATTGAGATAAAAAGAAAAGAAAAGTCATTAAGGGGACAGCAACACTGGAAGGTCTTCATTTATTCCAGAGCCAGCAGAGCTCACATTGATGGGAAAAGTGACTTGTTATTTGTTGTGTGTTATGCAGTGTTACATCTTTTTAATATGGAATTATGTTTCAAGAAGGATCTTTGTTTCTATGAGTCTATAAAGATGAAGCTATCCTTTTGTTAGGAACTAGATGTTTTGGCCAACTATCTTCACATTCATAGTTCATTGTCTACTGGATGCTTAATCTTATCTGATTACTACCACACGTGAATACAGATTCTTGCAGATTATGTTGGCATACCATGCAAACTGGTTAAAGGGAGCCACTACACTGGTGTTGATGATGATGCTGTCAATATAATTAAGTTGGGTGATGGAAGGTTTGTACTTGCATCTATGATGTCTTCTTCATTTACTTCATTGGCTTAGTTACTTCAAAGATGTGTAATATATCATTTGGAAGTTTTCCTATCTGAAAATAAGTATCTTTGCACGGTACTTATTTCTCATAATGGCAACATTTCTAACTTAATTTCAAGTTCAAGAATGATAGCTCCAAGATACAGACATCTTTCAACCATTCTTTATATTTTCTTTACTAGAGCGTGGAAGTGTCATTAGTATTTTGTATTGCCCAAGATCCTTTTTTTTATCCTAGTCTTTTTTTTCTTTTGAAGATGCACAGCATCTCATAAATTAAATAATATGTCATCGGCATTATAGTTATAAAATAGTTTATTGTATTGAATATTTTGTCTGCTCATATTGATAGAGATGCAAACATTGTAAATTTTTGTATGTATGTACATATGTTGTTTGTTTGTGTGTGTGTGTGCACACACTTAGACATACATACATATATGCATATCTATACACAATATACATATATAGGTACATATATGATATATTATATTAAAATATGGTTGCAGAAGGCTGCTTTTCACTGATTTTTGGAATGAGAAGAGAATAAAGTTCCCAAGTTACTAAAGATTGGTAAGAATATCAAGTTTTTGAAAATAATGGGTTGTTTTCTTGAGTAATATGAAACCGTTACCTTTAAACCTATCTAATTCAATGTCTCTTTCTGCAGGATTAAAGAAATATGGGAATTGGAATTATTATTTGATTTTAGGTTGTGAATATTAAAAGTAATTGGTGAAATTTATTATGCTCTCAGTTGTTTGGGTTTTCTGGCTGATGCCTGGTTGCTGCACATCCCATTTTTCTTTATTGTTATTGATAGCTTTGCTCCTATGGGTGACTAACTTGTTTTTGGTCTTCAACTTAAGACTAGTCGAGTACTTCTTTTGTAAATGTTATTACATTGAAATGTTAACCATCATGTTATTATTGTCAATATTCCTGGTTCAAGTTTGGTCAGTGAGTAAAAGAAAAATATGATGAGCCCTGCATTATGGGCCTGCAATTTTTGGGTTATGTTGCCTACTCAAAGTATCATAGGCTTTTAAAACCACATGGCATAAAATGACATGTTCCTTATAAATATATGTTCCATATTCTTTGCTTTTTTGAACATTTTGCTCACTTGTCCAACAATGCAAAAAAAAATTTGTCCACGATATTCTCTCTATTTATTTCAAATAGTTTCAATCAATTATTTAGATTCAACCCTTGGACTATTCTGTTCCTTGTTTCGGTTCTTTAGCGGTTATTTGTGTAGAACCAATTAAACCTTTGTTGCTAAGACATAATAATTGATAGAAGAATTGTATCTAGACGATATTCTTCTTGCGTAATCTTGTGCATGGTTGACATAGAATTTACAGTTTGTTTTACTGATTCTTTGTTTTATGAAAATGTAAAAGCATGGTAGTTCTCATATTAACACTCAAATAGATGCATGTATGATAATTGACAGAATTAAGTGCCACTCATCATTATTAATTTGTACTATTCTGTATTAGGGAGTTTCTGGTTGATCTTATGGCTGCCCCAGGCACCCTAATTCCAGCAGATGTACTCAGTGCTAAAGATGCTGCCATGAATTCTTATAAGCCAATACTAAGCAAAAATGTAACTCCTTGGACAGAAAATAGTTCAGGTAAGGACTTATCTAGAGCAGAATCTTCATTTGGTGAATTTTCAGGTGGAAATGGAACTTCTGCTTTTAATGACAATAAGCTTGGAGATACTAGACAAGAAAAAGAAATACTGGTACCTTCTGTTCAAAGTGCCTATACTGGTACATCATCGACTCCCGGTGGAAGCAGTTCTAGTAGTAATATGAATTTGATTTCACATGACCAATCAAATCAGTTACAATGTTCTACTAGTGCAACGTCTTCAAAGCAGAAAGGGCTTATTGAGGTTCCCACGGATGGTGATAGTTCAAGGAATGCAAAGTTGAGCACAGTTACAGATTCACAAAATGCTGTGGACTCCAGCAACCTTTTTGCAGATCTGAACCCCTTCCAGGTCATTGGAGTTGGCAAAAGTTCTACACCTTTCAAAGCTACTGATGTTAGAAACTCTGGATACCAGAGACATAGAGAGAACATTGTCTCAGGCCCTGGAAGACCTCAACGTCCACTGGTTTGGAAAGGCCAGTCTGCATGCAATGAGGTTTCTAACACAAAGCAGTACAATTTTGTGGAGGGCCTCTTTCCACGGAAGAATTATGATCTTAATGCATCATCATGTCAAGTGCCAAGCTCTGCTAAAAATATACATTCAGAAGCTTCTGGTGACAATTTTGCTCGCATTTCTGGTATTTCATGCTCTGCTGGTGTAGCTACGTCTGGCAATGAGATGACTACTATTTCTAGTCAAACTACAGGCTGTCCTTCCTTTGAGCTTAGTACGTCAAGTACTGCTTCAGAAAAGAATCAGCATAGTGAATTGGATCATAGCTATGTTAATGCTCGAGCAAATAAACCACTTATTCAGTCCTCAGCAGAGAGACATAGAGGGCAAGATCATGCAAGTGGGTTGGTTTTGCAAAGTAACCTGCTATGCCAAATAAAGGAAGATGGGAAGAATGTCATTGGCAGACACGATCTGAAGAAGTGCCAATATGATAGATTTATGGGAACAATTATGGAATCAAAGGATGAAGAATCCTCAGCTTCTTCATCACAAATGAGGCCGAGAAGGCTTGATCCTATGCTAGATGATGTATCGGAATTGGAAATCCCTTGGGAAGACCTTGTTATAGGTGAAAGGATTGGATTAGGTATTTTCTTAACCTGAGCTTAGAATGAGGAAATTTTGATAGATACCTCTTCTTGGATTGCTCTCTACTTTTATTTATTGAAAGTTGCATCACTCATACGAAGTATATTAACCCAGAACTCCCAAACTAGATTTTTCCGGGGATGTTGTAATTTAGTAATATGGTAATTTAGTTTTTAACCACTTTGAGGTCATATTTTCTGAGATTTCCCCTATCGTTTGCATAAAATTTCTTCCTATAGCTTTTGTAATGTTTTTCATATTCTTAAATCTTGTTTGCCTAAGGGGAAAAATATAGGTGGGAGTCAGCTTTTCTTTCACATTCAAGAATTTCTTCTTCTCGAGGAACTAATGAAATGTCATTCTTGATTTTGTGTATAGGTTCATATGGGGAAGTGTATCGTGCTGACTGGAATGGAACGGTAAGTAGTCTTTGTTGTATTGAGTGTAGTGATTTGTAACAGGATACACCCTCCTAAAAATGATTTGAACAGAGAGGAAAATCATATAAGTTCTATTTTCTTGTTCTTTCTCAGTTGATCTTTTCTTTGTGAGAAAGTGATTGCAGGATCAGCTTGTTTTCCATTTCCATTTTTGACCAAATTTGTTACGTAATAGTTTGCTCTCTTTATCTGTTGAATCAATTTTGAAAAGAGGAAAGAAAAAAGGAAAAAGCACCAGACAAAGAAGAGAAGGACGAAAGGGCAGTGTCTTTTTGTCGTTGATTGAAAAGTGGCTGATTATATTCTTCATTTTCTATTATGATTTCAGATATTTCAAATTATTTAGAACTAAATCCTCGAATATGGTTGTACCTGATAGGCAGGTAGTTACATTTTTAAAGGCTTTAGTGGTTAACCGTATAAGTGGCAACGTTGCAGTTATGCTAACATCGGACATGTCTTAACTGGCACAAGTGATTTTGCTACACTTGGTTGTGGTTGTGCTAATTCTGTTTCTCATTCTTCTCAAAACTGTATTATCATAGTACCATTACCTTTGACTTAATGTTGATTTTGTGGTATGTACTCTATCTTTGCACTAATTGAATCATAGAACAGAAGATGAAAATGGATGATTGGTTTCTAATTGGCTGAACTGGAATGAGTTTCAGTGTTTGTGGTCGCCTTAAGAAAAATGCAATTTCATTGTGCTCTCTTTTCATTCGCCACCATCAAGCCTCTTAATCTGTATCCTCTAATAGATGAGTAGTTGTGATTTTGTAATGTACAGGCAGTTTTCCTTACATAGTTTGGCACCTTTTTATACCCGCCACTCATTGTAAAGGTTATCTAGAAAGTGGTTGAATTTTGGGTGTTGGTAACCAAAAGTACTAGACTTGAACTTCTATGAGTGGTTGCACCAGATTCCTTTTCACTGAGCACCATCATGGAGGGAATGATTTTGGGCACGACAGTTACCATTCTGTACCAGGCATCCTGGATCAGATGTGTGATTGTCTGGGCCCTTTCACACACTTTGGACCTTAATGCCCCCCTATACTGGGCTGCTCTAGTTGGTATCGGTTGGTACCAGTTGGTACCAAGTAGGATGGAAAGTGACAGTAATCATTGTGACTGATACCAATTGAAATATGCAGAAAAGGCACCTTATTTCCTTTTTGCTTTCTGTTGGCGTTCAAACAGGGGGATGAAATGGGAAGAGAGAAAGAGAGGAGAAACACAGGAAAAAGCAGCAATAGAAAAATTTACAGAATCAAAATGAAGGAAAACACCAAAATCTTACCTAACCTTAATTTATGACCAAAAATATCATAAAATGCTGTGCAAACAGCAATTTAAAACATCAAAACACTGAAAAGCAAAACAAAAAAAGCAAAAGAAAAAGTGGCATCCCTGTATTTACTGGGATGCCAATGTGTCCCAAGTGTCTGTAAAGTACCATCTTAGTGCCCCACTGACCTGGTCCCCAATCAATACTGGAATCATAACCAGGACTTTGAACCTTGGTTTGAATGGTAGAGACACTCAAGTTAAGTGAAGAATGATCGTTTCTTTCTTTGAATTGCTTGATTGAGAGTAAACAAATGGGCATGTCTTTTCTGCTGGCTGCTAGGCATTTTGACTGTATTTCATTAGTAAAATACTTCTTCTTTATGGCATTTCAAGATAGATTATAAGGAAACACTTTGACTACACTGTTCTGGAATTTGGACATCTGAAATATAGTCTCATAATAGGCAGCACTGAAGCACATTCTTCATGTATCAGTAATGGTTAGCTATCTTAAATTCCTAAACATTAAACTTCATCATAACTTTTTCATGGATCATTTCTGAAAAAGTTAATGATATTGTGAGAGTTTTAATGCCAATGCAATCTATTTATTGACATGCATTCCTTTCGTTTTTCAATGACAGGAAGTAGCTGTAAAGAAATTCTTAGATCAAGATTTCTATGAAGATGCTTTGGATGAGTTCCGGAGTGAAGTAGGTGTCCTTTTTTTTTTCCCCCCTCCAAATGAACATTCATCTTGAAGTTTTCCATGGTCTTCTGCTTCAATTGTTATTATACATTAATCATGAATAATCTGCTACTAATCTGACACTTTCTTTGGTTAGGTGCGGATAATGCGCAGGTTGCGTCATCCAAATGTCGTTCTTTTCATGGGTGCTGTGACTCGACCCCCAAATCTCTCCATTGTTACAGAATTTCTCCCAAGGTAAGACAAATGTCTGTTGTATTTTATAGTACTTGAATGGAGAGTATTATGAAATAACTTAAATTGCTAAATTGAACTGTCTAGACATTTACTAGACACCGAAGATAAGATAGCCCTAGTCCTGTATTAACTTTGGTTTGCTGAAGATCACCTGGGGAGGCAAGATGATTCTATAGTTCTAGGCATTTTTTACTGGCTTTTAGCTTTCTCTAGTTTTCTACAAATGGAGACCTTGTCCTTTTTGCACTCCTGAAAATGAAGAACCCCACTTGAGGACCTTTTCCTTTACAGCACCATATCATATTCATTATCACAAAAGAGAAATCCTTGGACACCTAACATTAAAATTGTATCTCCATTTCATTTTAATTTTAACATGTTGATGAATGTCCAACAGAATAGTATTGGTAAAACCATCCTACTTTGGTAGTGGCAATTTGTTTAGTGAGACATGTCGAATGGGCTTCATTGTTAGTGTAAGTAAACCTCGTCTGATCTGTCTGATAGATTAATAATGATGTAGTGCCTGTTTTATTTCTGAAAGTAAATACGGGTGTGAGGTAAAATCCTTTTCCAGGCTTAACTATCTAAGTTATTAGATGCGCAGTAGGGGGACACAAAATGGATGGACGCATGATGGTGGGACATATGATTCAATGGAAGTTGTAGGTTTTCCTGTTCATTGTGAACCGGTCGGTCTTTGTGGCACCTTGATCATATAACAATGGCACACCTGGCTGTGATTAATTGAGGGCAGGGTCTTCATATAACCCATGTTGGTATCAATTGTAAACTCATAGTTCACATTACCATCTATTTACTATTGACGGAGTGGATCTGTAGGACTTGTGTCTCTCTTAAGCCAAGTGAATCCTTAGTTTTTGGTTTGAATTTGGAGAAGTCAGTATGGTAGCATTTGGTGATCCAAAAAGAATCACCATAGTGATTTAAGATCATTGGTGATCCGAATTCTATAGTGATATGATCTTCAGTGATTTAAGATCACGGTGTTTGGCAGGCCATGGTCCAGTAATTAAAGAGCCTCAGATACTTGAGTAATCTGTTTAGTATTCCATAGGAATCCAAGATCACTGACAATATAATATCAAAACTATCCATGATATATTCCATAAAAATATATTTATTAATCATATAAAATATATTATAATAAAATATTAATATATTTTTTAATATATTAATAATTAATATATTCTATAAAAATAGATTTATTGATCTTATAAATTATGAATCCTATATAAATATATTAATTGTTATTATACAATTAATATTTTTATTTATACTTATCATATATTATTTATTAATACGAATATTTATTTTGATTAGAAAAATAAGGCAAATAGAAGTAATATATTAAATATTTTATTATATAAATATAAAACACAATAAGATATTTCTACTCTAATTTAAAATTACCATTGAATCATAATATGACAATGATATGATTAATAATATATTATAATGTAATATATATTATATAATATATAGTATCAATATAATATAATATCAGATATATAATATTGATATAATATATGAATGGTATATTGATTTGCCAATTTTTTCGCAAGATTGAGGGGTACTTTTGTCCTTAAATTTCAACACAAGATCACTGTCCGGGATAATTTTGGATTTCCAATCTTAAAGATGGGTATCTCATCACTCGGTTGGACGGTGATTTGAGTAGGGGTGATTTGGAATCACTGCCACATAGGATCACCATAGTGCAACCAAATGTGGTGATCTCGTTACCTCCACCTATATTATTTTTGACCTTGGATGAATCACCTCATACCAAATGCCCCATATAGGTACATAAGATATATTGTTACTGGGTCTGTTGCCATCTTGGAAGCGGTTGGAGTCTATTTTCTGTCTGGTGGACAATTGATAATGTTTCAACAGTTGTGGATGAGATTCCATAATAACCTGGGGGAGGGGGGGGGGGGAGGTCTGGGAAGGTGGCTGGCAATTGCTAGAACAAGGAACTGATTGAGTAATTTAGTTAGATAAGCTGGGTATATCGAGCAACTATGGAGCAGCTAGATGCTAGTTTCCAAGAATTTAGAGCTATACTTGGGGAGAGAATTGGGAACACAGTGGTGGCTGAAGCTGGATAAGGAGACACTGAAAATTGCAATGGGTCTAATTAACCAATAGAAAAACCACTGAAGCTGAGACACGTGGAGAGATATAGGGGTAATTGATATTTAAAGCCTTAGCATGAAGTGGGCCCTTTGTGGGCTCTGACTCAAGTTGCATAGCATGTGGTCTACTTTCGTAAATGGCACCATAGCTTTTCCTGAGTTCAAGATCACAGTGGTTAGTCTAACATTACAAGTTTCTTAACACCTGAATATGCATGCACACCAGCTCTTCATTGTGTTGATTTCAGGCAGCTATTGTCTAGCTGAATTTGGGACCTCTAGCAGCTCATCTAACAGTATAAGTTTGGTGAAACCTGAATATGAATATACACTGAGTCTTCATCGTGTTGATTTCAAGCAGCTATTCTATTTTAGTTTGTGCATTCCAAGCATTGTTATATGATTGCTTTGAAAACCAATTATCTTTGACTTTATTTGAACTTCCATATTCCAAAGATGGCATTTTCATCTTTGTCTGCCTTCCTCTGTCAAAAATATATTGGAATTCTTCTTCACTTCAATCAGTTAAAGGGCTGATGATGGAGCTGTTGAAGTCAGGAATGACAACTGTTGTCTTAAAAAAAGATTATTCTGTTCACTCTTTTTTCGTGAATTCTTTCTCAAGCACTTGTTGTCCTCCTTAAGTGCGATGAACCTTAGCCTTCTTTCCAGCTTTGATTTTATTTCTGGCAATTATGATGATACTTCACTTTCAAGATTTGAAAAGTTGGTATCTTTCTTGTATTTCCAAGCTACCATGTGAGTTTCTGTTTGGCAGTTTCAGCTAATTTGGGAGTTTTGGCTTCATTTGGATATTTAATTGCAGAAAGCTAGATTTATAATAAATAAGATATAGCAAAATGGAAGATATAATATAAATCAAGGAAACCTCGTTTTGTATGGTTTGGACTTTTGGATGTACTGTTTTCAGTGTTTCATTCCAAAACGCCCAAAATTTATTTATAATGAATCATATTACAGAAGAAAAAAAATAATGTTTAGGATATTTTAGGTGTCATGTATCATTTATTATTCAATAAGAATCTAACAAATTATTCTATATGTATATGAGAAGCAAAAACGCATGCATGCACATGTGCCTGCTAGCGCACAACACATACAAATTTAAATATCATGAAATGCTTCTTAGAATTTTAAGAAATGAAGAATAACACATGGAGATAAAATGGATTTGGCTTCATTAGTTGTTGTTCCATAAAAGTCCAAATGGCCCTAGTCTCAGATTGTTTCCAATCAAGACCAAGACATTCTGATTTCAGCTGAAACTTCAAATTATGGTCAATCTGATCTGAAAACTTTCCATCTTCTTTAACATGACTGACAATGAAGGACTTATAAAGGTAATCCGAAATATTTGGGACATGGATTGATAGTTATGGGAACTCGATTCTTCATCATTTTGGTCATTCTGGGTATGAATGTTGTGTTCAATGTGTTCCTTAATAAGTGCTTGGTATGAGAAAGTTTTTGTAGATGGTTGTAATTCGTGTACAATTCAACCATATACATTGTGTTTATATGTAATGTTTGTTGTCTCTTTTGTGACATGTGGATGTAGTGTAACCAATAGGTATTTTGCTATTGTTCCTGGTAGTGGATTACCATATTCCTTAAGCTCGTCTACTCGTCTTTGATTTTATGGTGGTACATGAGATTATTGTGTTGAGTCTATGTCATTGATTCAGAGCCTCATTTTTCATCAATGTGACTTTTGAGTGACCTATCTTGGTTCTGATTGAATTCCAGCAGCACCACACTAACCACTGTTATAAAGGTTTGATCATCCAAATAAAATCCTTTTCTTGCATGGGGATCTAGCTGACACTATCCCCTCTCCTGTTATATGCCATACTCGACTGACAAGTAATGATTTTTAGTGTATTTGGCTGTTTGATGGGGATAATTGCACGACAGACCAGTAAACAATGCAAACATATAGTGATATGCTATAAAACTTTTGAGAGGTTTTATTCAAGATTTTAAGAGTTCCAATGATTATAGATATCGATGACATTCAGGATTCTATGGTTGAATTTGCTGCTGCTGCTGATGAATGATTAAGGATCCCTAGGCATCAAGCATTGATTGACTAAATCAGATGGAAAACTCTTAAGTCAACAATTATAATCTCCCTCAAGGTGCTTTCTCTGTTGGCTCCCTCAGGTGCTTGTTCTGTTGGCCAGCTAGTCAGCTGGCTGATTGCCTTCTTTGAGGAAGTACCACTCATGCCTTTGAATACAGAATCTCTACCAAGGAGAGGATGGGTGTGATGATTGATGTGTATTATGTGACAAAACTACGTGTTGGTTCCCTGCCCATGTTGCCCATAAAGGCATCTACATAATTATATGTGCACATCATCTCCACCCAAGATTACGTGTGAGATCTTGTGATCATCTGCCTAATGACCCTCACTTCCTAAAATGACCCTCATAGGCCCTTCTAACAATGGATTTGCCCTATCATCTTGATGGATATTTGGGTTGCTATTCAGGCTATTTAGGTAATTAAAACCCAAGGTGAGTCGCGGTGGGAAGTGGATCATGATGTGGGGCCCCTGGGGAGTCAGATGCTGGGTAGGTTGCTTTCTCATGGCGTGTGTGCCGGTTACTTTCCATGCCAACAAGAACCGTCCCTTTTATGGCATATTCCCAAAACTGTTGCTCTATGTGCCAGCGAGTGGATGGCAGTCGGTGCATGCGACGAGTGTTTCCCTATGAAAGTAAATAATGTTTGGACACATGGCGAACGGTGAGCTCTTATTTTTGAACAGGCAGTGAATGGAGTGATCAGGTGAAGCAGAGCCTCCATTTTAGAGTGTGTGTGTGTTAGATTATCAATTTTATCAAGTTTTATGTGCCCAACTAGCCATATATAAAGTGGATCAATGCATTGTATTTTGAGCATAGCTTTTATCTCAATAGATGATATTAATTAAATTGTTGTAGAATATGTTGGATCAGGGTTAGGTTTGTTTTGTTTTGCATCCAATTAAAAACAACTAAAAATATAATCTTTAGTCAATAGTAGTAATTATAGTTAGCGGGCACGGGCTAGATGCATTTCGTGTTAGGATTGTTGAATCTATTTTTCTTTTAAGGGAAAAAAAATCTTTATTCTTCATAAATTTGACATCCTTTAGTTGATTGAGTTATGAGGCTAGCGAAACATAAAAACAAGGATAGATTTAGAGAAAGCTGATCTGGTTTACAGTTTTTATGTACCTGTGGCCCTGTTGATGTCATGTGGATGAAAAAATTGATAATATATCAGCTGCTCCTCAGTCTGTCGTATATTTAGGTTCAGCAAGCATCATCCACTGGTAAACTATGAGCTGTGTGGACATTAAAAAACTCTCACTGATTTTGTTTTATCCTTTTTTTTGGCCAGACTATATCCATAACAGTAAATAGGTTTAATTTTTTAGCAAGAAGAAACCAAATGATGATCAGAAGGAAAAGATTTATGCTAATTGCTAAGGAATCTTATGATTAAGCTGTACCTCAAAGTCTGCTTTTGAGCAATACGTGGCTACAAGACCCCCACACCAAATCCTTGCATTTATGGCACCAAAGTCATGATGGCATGAGAGGGTGGCTATGGCACTCTCTTGCCTTCTCTTTCTACAGTTACAGATTTCATTCCTTTTGTAGTCCATATGATAGTGGATTAGGTTCCCTTCTCTCTCTTAACTTTTGGGTGGCCTTACATTGGAGAGAAACACAAGCAATCCCTTGATTAACAATTTTTTATTTCATTTTATTCTATTTATATGTGGGCATGGCTACAATGTTACTACAATCCTGTTACTTGCCCAAATCTTTCTCCACCAAAAAAAAAAAATAATTTTCAGTTGAATCAAAATTTTGAATTTTTTATTTGTGTAAATGATAAATAATAACCATTGTTTCATTTATAATGGCCATCTTAAAATAATAACCATTAAACAGTGACCAGTAATCAAGTTCATGTTATTGAATATATAAAAATTAAGGGCTCCTTCTGAGATTGTTGCGGTAGATTTTAATTTAAACCTGCAAGTAGACTATATAGCACCATGTTATCTTACGGAAGATTTGTTCACAAAATATTAAAAATATGAAAAGCATTTAAAATAACAAAGAAATATAAAAATTTTAATGGTGAAGGTCTTGACATATCTCAACTTTGAACCGTGGAGGCAGGGAAAGAGGTATCTGGTTTGGACAGATGGTGGTAAAAGAAGGGGGAAAGATAAATAAAAAAAAAAAGGGGGAATGGGATGATATAAGGGAATTGGACCAGAGTATGGAGTATCAGACTTCTTTTTCCCAAATCTTTCTAATCTTTTTTCTCAATAGACCAGAGACATGAAAACATGTTTTCCAATTCTTTCTTGTCTATGCTTCCTCCTGTGAAACAAAGGCATGCAAACATGGTGTTGGAAGGGAAATGAAGTAAAGAAACTTAATCAGTTGAGATTAGAAGTGGTTTCATGTTGGACAGCTTTGAGCAAATAATTTGAATATAATTTTAGTTTGGATAGTCAGTTTTGGATGATCATCAGGAATCATTCTAAATCTAAAAATTAAGAATTTCTAGGACTTAGTTCTTTTAGGTTTTGAGTTGTGATCTCAATGGCTATGATCCTCTTAACTAAATTCAACAATTGTAATCGGTTATGGACAAAAATGTATGGGTGCTTTTATTGATGATATAGATATGTAAAGTATATAAGGTATTACTATTTTTTTTTATTTTTTATTTTTTAGGATGATTGTTGTTGGAACAAGAATAGTTTATCTTAGTTTGGTGATAGATTTCTTTTATCCATATCTTATAACATGATTAGCAGTTGAGGGGAAGTAATCTTCCTTGATACTGCACTTTTGAAAATTTTGTTCTATCTAATAGACTTAACTTTTCTGTAATGTCTTTGTAATCTGGAACTGTTTTTGCTCTTTGCTTTGGGTGCAACTGATCATGTGCTATTTATACTTCTCTGCAAATTGTTTTATAAGAACAAATGTACTCTCTTGTGGTGATTAAGGAAGTTTCACTGTTCCAATTTTTCTTGTAAATACTATTTTGTATTTATCTTATGTGTATATTAACTCAGCATGTTTCATTCATAACTTATGTACTCGAATTTCAGGGGAAGCTTGTACAGAATTCTTCATCGTCCAAATTGCCAAATTGATGAGAAGCGTAGGATAAAGATGGCCCTTGATGTGGTATGAATGCTGAAAACTTGTATACAAACTTCTTGATAACCCTTCTTATTGCAAGCTACTAACTCTCTCTCTCTCTCTCTCTCTCTCTCTCAGGCCAAGGGCATGAATTGTTTGCATACTAGCTTACCAACAATTGTTCATCGGGATCTGAAATCGCCAAATTTATTGGTAGACAAAAATTGGACGGTTAAGGTATTTAGTGGTCTTGCCAATGCTGAATTTTATCAACCTATTCATATTTACCATTTTATGATACATTGTAATAGCATTTTATTAGTTGTTTAGAGATAATTCTAGTGCCAGTTGATGTGAGTCAACTAGAGAATGGTTTAATTGTGGCAAAGTAGGTTGGTGCAAACATTTTTCTACATGCTTTTGCAGTGACCAACTAGGACACCTTATTTTTTATTATATTGTGTTTTGCTTTCATACAAGTATACAGTACACTCACTTCAGTTAAAATCCAAAACTGATTCATTTATCTATTTTTTTTGCAAACTAAAGCAAATATATTTGACTAAATTATTTAGATAAAATAGATGGTCTTTTTTCAAAATTGATTTAAATTCAGTTAGCCTTTGAAATTACTTGCAAGTAATTGCACACTTGGAATTCATGTATTCTTTAATAGGAAACTAGGGTAGGTGTGTAACTATTGTCCCGTCAGCTATTGTGCAATTCCGTTGACAAAAAGCAAATAGGAAAGACGACCTTTTTTAGGTTTAATTGAGGATTGTCCCCTAATAAATTTTTCTAGCTAAGAATAGCTCTTAAGAATTAGTGTCTCAATGGTTGACTTTGAAATTTTATCTAGTTATTTTAGGAGGGTTGAATTTCACCAAGCCTTGGGATTCCCTACAAACTGCATTCCTTCCCTAAAGCAATGTGCAACATAAACTAACCTGATTGTGGTAGAAATTGATTGGAGTTAGCTAGAAATTGTTGGGGGTTAGCTAAGGCATCTTTTTATATGTGCACACATGCACATGGATGGGTGTTTTGTGAATATGTGGGGTGTGATTTGGTCTATCATATGTGTGTTTTGTGCATGCCAGGGTGTGATTTGGTGGACCGCATGGGCTGTCCACTGAAACTGCCTGATAAGAGGCTGTCCACTGAAATTGCCCCTTAAGAGGCATGTGGGTGGGCGGATCAGTGGAGGTATTGTGCCTGCATGCTTGTGCATGCATGCATGTGTTTTCTGGGGGTGCATGGGGCGCACTTATCAACCTCTATTTTTTCTGTTCACTTATAATTCCATGATTGAACAATCTTCACACTTCCATTAGCCCCTTGTTGGTGCATGCATGCATGTGTTTTATGGGTGTGCATGGGGTGTGTATTTGTGGACCCTGCTGCTTGTGTTCCATGAAATCTCCTTACTAGGAGGCATGCCACATGTGCTACCAGTCTATGTCATCAGATGATAGTGAGAGCACATTCAATTACTATGCTGAGGGTGAAAATATCTGGAAATGGAGCTGTTCTTTGCACAGCTGCTCCATATCCCTTCCCTCACCTTCCATTATCTCCGACCCCTTATCCATCCTTGATTGAACCATCTTCATATCCCTTCAACATCAATGATTGTTCCCACTCTCTTATCTGCTTACCAGTTGGGATTCATCTTGCACTGTTCCATTACTCTATCAGGAATGAAAAATAAAGAGGAGAAACATTAAAGGAAAAAGAAAGTTCATAGCCGATCCCTCCCCTCAGTTTTGGCACTGCCTTTGTCCACCTCTCTAATCTCAGCCATGAAGACTCATTTATATCTCTCAAGTGACTGGGACCCTACGGATGTTCTTTTTCTCTGCAACGCCATGAATTGCGTGATCTGGGAACTCATCTGGAAGGCAGGTGTTGGAGGCTGCTGGAGTCACTAGTCAAAAGAGTCCTCTCCACTGTCTTCGCCAACCCACTCCCTTGATGATCCAATCTATCAGAGTGTGGGAGTGAAAGAAGGTGCAAGATAGAGTGAACAAAAGAGGGAAAAGACAAGCATTTTTTTTCTTGATTTCCTTCCTCTGTGCATGAGAAGAAGCCTGTGGACTGAGGAGGATGAGGGCAGGGTATTGGACATTTCTGGAAGGTGGTTGGGAGAGGATAACAAAAGGCGGAACAGTGAGAGTGGAAGAGATGTCTTTTATTATATTTTTTCCTCCACTTTTGCAGAAATGGAGCTTTTTGATCTCTTCCTATTGCTTATCAGTATGGAAAGCAGGTGTTGTAACAGCTCATAGTTGGGTGGACTCAGTGCACTGAAGCCTTGTGTCTCCCAAATCTGAAGCCTCTGTACTTGTGCATGTATATGGGTATGCATATATGTGGATGCATGTACTTTTTGTGTCTGTGTGTGCATGAGTGTATGGGTCACTTACTAGATAGACAGAGGTATTTTAGACTCTTTTCTTTCTTGTTTTCCCAAAAACTCAAATACTTCCAACCTTATTCACTTAGTCTACCCTCTCAACATAAATATTCTTTTTACATTACTAGATACCCGGTCATCACTGCCTACTTGTCTACTTTTATTGTGGACAAGCTTCATTGTTTGATCACATCTTAGCATTTTAAAAGGCAAAGACCACTCGCACTGCTTGTGGAACTTGAATCCTTATCTAGTATAGTTCCAATACTTATCAGTGCCATGGAGCACTATTCTAATGTATAGTTCCTTGGGAATTCCCTTGTGAAACATTACTTGTTTTTCATCAAGAATAAAGGAAAAAATTAAATGAGCTTGAACCACTTTTTGAACTGTCCAAGACTCCAAGCTTTATATCACATATCCACTCCGGATTCGTGTCATCGGATGTATTTCTTAATATGATAACATTTTTATGACTCGTTTAACTTTGTCTCGATGCATCAGGGGGAATTGCCACATTCCTGACCAATGAATATGTGGCTATCGGTTCGATTACATGATCTAAAGTAGGGCTTGCTCACTAAAGAGACCAAACAGTGGATTTGGAACCTATCTTAATTTTGATTTTTAAAATAAACCTGTAACCAAGTGAACTAGCTCTCTTTTTTTTTTTTTCCTTAGTGTCCAGTACCAGCCTGCTGTAAAGGGACCATGTACATATTGTGACCTTAAACTAGGGGTGTCGGGTCGGTCCACATAGGGGTTGCACCGGATACAAGATAGATTGAAAATCAGTCAATGCGAACCCAAACTGTTTATTAAAGAGTTTAAAAGTCCAAAACCCAATCTGACTATTTTATTAAACAAGTAACCTAACCCGACTTGCAATGGTTTGAATCAAGTTAAACAGGTTAAACAGTTAAGCATTGCCAACCCTACCTGAGGCTAGTTGCCATTTTCCTGTATATCATATTATTCCTTTTCTCTTCTGTATTTTCATCGCATGAGACCAAATTTTTGGAATTTATAAATCATTTAGCTGCACACTGAAAGTATAATTATACAGTTAAGTTTACTAAAACTGGACTGCTTGACTCTCTCAAATATAGACAGAGCTATTATAACCCAGCTGAAAAAATACTTGTCTTTTATAGTGTCACGTATAACTACATATGTCTTAATTTGTACTACACTTTTGGTCATAAAAAAACTGCAGGTCTGTGATTTTGGACTTTCACGCTTGAAGCATAATACATTTTTATCATCCAAGTCTACTGCTGGCACGGTATGTGATTATTATCAAAAAAGAGAAAATCTGTTTATAATTTGTGGTCACTTGTTGACCATATCTCTGCATTTATTTGTTTGATGTTTTAGCCTGAGTGGATGGCACCAGAGGTATTACGCAATGAACCATCCAATGAAAAGTGAGTTTCCTATCTACTATTATTTTAAGGCCCTTTTCTAATTATATGTTTATTTTCTTATTAGCTGGTCATCTTTTTTATTTTGGTAGATTTTATCCAGTTTTCTCTGCTTTAGTTTCTTGTATATCTTCCAGGCTGCAGCAAGTGCTCTGTAATTGAATAATTTTCTCCATTTTTTAAAGACTAGGTGCTTGATGAACTGATACATGCTTCTAGTGTCCTGAAGTAATGATGCCAATTATGGCTTACTAGAAAGCAGCATACAGATAAAGATTTAGCAGGACTGTCTTTTAACAATGTTTTCCTGGAATATTTTTAAAATGTAGGATGCCTGAATCTGGATATTTAATCAGTAGCATGAAATGCCTCAAGTTTCAGTTTCTTTTGGTCAAGATGGTCTATTGGCTTTTGCCTAGATGTCAGGGGGCTTTGTAAAGCTCTAATTCTGGTCACTGGTCAGCAGTAAGAAAATAGGTTTTTAGTCCAATGAAAAAATAATTATGATTTTCCTTCAAAAATTTTCCAGAAAAGATGCATTATTTATGAAACTATTTTCTGTCACAATTACTATACACCATGTGTTTAGTCAAGAAAAGAATTTGAAGTAGGGGACAGTGGAAGTTCAGATTTCGGTCTCCCTATCCCACATTTTATTGAAACGGCAGCCTAGAAGTTATGGTAATTGTAAGACTAGTTCAGGGCTTCACTTATGAGAAATAAAGTATTTTGTTGTGTTGTTGCATTTAGCTTTGCTAACAGATACTGTTGACTCATCAGCTTAATTTGGACTAGGTATGTGGTTGGTTCTCTGAGAAAGTGTGATCTATCAGACTAGCAATCTTATGATGCATTGTTTTGTGATAGTAGGAATGTGAGCTTGAAGCATTTTGTAATTTGCAGGAGGTGATCGGGGTACTTTTGGGGTATTAATAATACGTAGCCCATCTACCATTGAACCATGCCCTTGAACTGGGCACATGCTGTGCCTGAACTGATGGAGGACTGTCCATCCATAAGGAATTTAGGCAGACTTGTGCTAGGTGCAAATATAGGAAATAGGAAATTTTATTTTTATGTGGACTCTAAAACTAGAATTTTGTGAACTCTAGAATTAGAATTTTATGCGGATTTTAGTATTTTATTTTTTTGCAGACTCTAGTATTTTATTTTTTTGCAGACTCTAGTATTTTATTTTTCTGTGGACTCTTATTAGGGTTTTGAGTTGTCTATATAAATCTTGCGATGTTATTGAGAATACAACTTGAATTATTGAGGTCACAGAATTCTCTCTCCCTCTACCTTCTCTCTTCTTCTTCTACTTCTTTTCTTCTCTCTCTTCTCCTCTCCTCTCTTCTTCTTCTCCCTCTGTCCTGTGTCAAGAATTGCTTTGGAACCAAATTTGTGTCCAAACAACTACTGTACCAAGATGTTGTTGTAGGCTTGTAGCATGCCAAGTCATACTTGAACTACTACTAAACCAAGCCAAAACTGCTCACTAACCACTGAAATACCCAAATCATGGCGAAATGATTTAAGCATGCCCTAGCTGGCAGTGGTATTACCCTCACATGGGGTTTCGAATGAGAAACCGCTTCTTTGGGGCTTAAAGCACTAGATGATGCATATGAGGATAAATTAATAATACTGCTAGCTTAAATTCTTCTTGAAGTAGAAGCGATGGATGAAAACCGGTATAGCTCAGATTTGAGAATGCTAAGATTGAAGGTTTAAAAGTCACATGTATAGCCATCATTACAAGGTGATTCTGATAAACTTTATAGGATCATGTAGTTCAGTGCCAACAAAAGGAAAAATTCTAATCAAATCTTTTAGTGGACATAGTAATAGTTTGCTTGAATGATTAAAAATTCTTGAATTGTTGTCTATTTTATTCCCTCTGTTGAATGGTTCTCCATATTATTGTTGTGTTATTATTTGAGAATTGTTGGATAATTCACATATTTGACATTTTACTCATGAATGATGCTATTTATTGGTGGTTGTGATGGTGTTTTTAGTGTAATTTATTGTTCTTTTTCCTCTACCTATTTTCAAATGAATAAATTTGTGAATATTTTTAATATTCTTCTTCAAATTTACAATTATGTCTAGTCTTTTTGAATTTTTTGCTTTTTTTTTTTTAAAAAAATTCCTTGGAATTTAGAACTTTTGCCCCTAGTTGAATGATTCTGTAACAATAAATTGATGAATACATACAATGATTTAATCCCTACTGGAGTTGGCGTAGACCTAGTGACTATTCACGAGATGCTTGGTATTATGCGATGGCCTATTTCTTTGATGGAGTTGGGCACTGGCCATATTCGAGTTGTTGCTCTTGATCACCTTGTGAGGGGTGATTGAGCTAGTGGGGTAGCATGTGATCTCGATCAAGATTTGTTGAATCAATCTAAATCGAATGGTTCAGGACATGCCAAACCATACTGATGGCCTATCGGTATGATTCCAACGTAGAATTTAGAACATCGAAGGAAAAAGAGGAAAAGAGGGGGGGGAGGAGAGGGAAAGGCTGGGAAGGCCGTTGGAGGTGGTTGGAGGACTATGGACTATCGTGATGTATGGGATAGGGTGAACCGGAGAGAGGAAAAAGAGGGAGGAGGGAGGGAAGGAGAGGGAGAGTTGGCGTGGCTGGCGGTGGCCACTGGAGGGCGGGAAAGGGCCCTCTGTCTTGCAATAGGGGCGAGATGCCTCTATTTCGATTGCAAAATTGCAATTCTTTATTTTTTTCGTCCATTCACGACAATCATTAGCCACGGCCGATTCTCCCTTTTCTTTCCTCCCTCTTTCTCTCCTTTTCTTTCTCCAATTCATCCTATCTTGTGCACCATGGTCGTATGCAGCCCTTTACGACCCTCCGAGGGCCATCACGATGGTCGGTCAACCTTTCTCTCTCTCTCCTTCCCATCTCTCTCTCTTTCTCTCTGGTTCTCCCTCTCCTCTGCTTTCTTTATCGTGTTGGTTTGGGCTTGGTATGGGAAACCGTATTATCGGTCGGTTGGCATGGGGTTTAGTTCCGATTTGGCGAACCTCGATCTAGATAGTGCTACCATTAGTGTCACTGATGTATTATATCCCGTAGATTGGAGAGTTGCCAATGTTGAGGGACACTATGATTTTAATTACATGTTGGTTGCATAAGATAGACATCTTTTAATCTTATCCAACACATTAGAAAATGCAATATATATTTAATTAAGAATTCTGATATCTTGCCTAAGACGGCTTTTGTTGCTCTTGTAACATCTGAGATCCTAGGTTGTGACGATGATTTAACAATGTTATGAATGCTATTTGTTCTAATGAATACACCAACATATGTATAATCATTATTGGCTAGTATGACCTTTATCGACCACTATACAATCGAGATTCCATCGGACCAGCATGAGGGGTCATATTGGCTGGTGAATGGTTTGGTATGAGATTGGCACAATAAACCAAGGGGAGGGAGAGGGAGAAGTAGAGGGAGGAAGAGAGATGATGGAGGGAGGGAGAGGGAGGGGAAGAGAGGGGGGGGTGCTTATGGAGAGGGAGGAAGAGAGAGGGAGAGGGGGAGAGAGGAATGGGTCCCAGTGGAGAGGGGTGAGGGAGGAGGATGGGGAGGAAGAGAGAGAGGTAGAGAGGGAGAGATGTTGGGAAGGGCCCTATGGCGCTGATTAAGCGCGACGGCATTGTCTTCAGTGCCGTTTGAGGGCAATAGCCTTGCGCATTGGTTTGATGAGAGAGTGTAATCAAGAAAGTTTCGGGGCGGGGGGATTTGTGTAAACCAATCGGATTAGTTTACATGCCGAGTTGATCTGAATAGCCAAACCATCCTGATTTCCTACTAGATCGGTTTTGTTCTGGCCCAACCACCCGGTTCGCTTTGGTTCGGCAAACATTGGTTACAATTATTCTAATGCGTGAAGTGGTTGTGTTTATTGCATTTTATGTGCTTTATTGATGCAAAGCAGTCAGAGACTACTTTTATTGGCCATCGTGAAATTAAAAATTCTTGCTAAAGGCCATGGTCTGTGAATAAATGGTGTGAAGGATAGCTACCTTCTTGCAAAACGAAAAGATAAAAAAAGAGGATAGCTACCTTCATGCCTATAAAATTACTTTACAGACCGTGTGACAGATGATAGGAACAAGTATTGATTTTGAGAACAGTTTACAGCATTTTCTCAAACTTGACAAATAAGAACTTGTATTGTGTGAAAATTTAATCTTAGATATTTAACATAATAGATGTATGGTAGAATAAATGATTCTTTTTATTATTTTTCAAATAAATGATGCACATTAGGCTACTGTTTTCCCCCTTATAAATCAAATCTTAATTTGTACAGGTGTGATATCTATAGCTTTGGAGTGATCTTATGGGAGCTTGCAACACTGAGGATGCCATGGAGTGGGATGAATCCAATGCAGGTGGTCGGCGCTGTTGGGTTCCAGGACCAACGTCTTGATATCCCAAAAGAAGTTGATCCCTTGGTTGCAAGGATTATTTGGGAATGCTGGCAGACGTGAGTGATTAAAAAGAAAACCTATGTTAACTTTCTAATAATGGAATCATATACCAGGCCTTTCTCACTATAATTAAGGTTATGGATATGAATGACATGAAAACATGATTAGGTGCACAGATCACCATTAATAACTCAAAACAATCCAGTTGTTTCTAGATGAGAATAAATGTTTCTCAAGTTAATGGCCATGGTGGTCGAGTTCTAGGTGCACTTTGATAATGCCCTGATATAGATTATTGGTTCCTTAATATCTACCTATGCAATTGTTTGATTGGTTTATAGCTGTTTTGACTTGTGGCATGAATGGTTTTTGCTAACAGAGATCCAAGCTTGCGTCCGTCATTTGCACAACTGACAACTGCTCTAAAGTCCTTGCAGCGGCTTGTCATCCCTTCCTATCAAGAAACACAAAGCCCACCGGTGGCGCAAGAGATATCGGTGAACTCTACACCCTAGGAGCTTCTTGGACTGTGAATAAAAGGAGTGACGTGATTTTTGTAGGATTGGGTTAACAGTTGGAAATGTGAATGCTGTTTTGTTGGTTCTTTGGGCTAGGAGTACTTGACTGTCCCTGTTCCTGCCCTGCCTAAGATCTGTGGCAGTGACTGTACAGAAATGGTGTCAATAGCATTTTGAAGTCCAAACCTTGTGTCATGTAAAAGAGAATTGCGTAGGGCTTTTTGTTAGGTGTGTGCTCGCCAGAAACCGGCCAGCTTTAGGGAATGGTACCCTGAAATAGGGGGGAGGTGTATTTTATGTCACTGATGGCTCGTTCTGGTGAAAGCATTTGATATTAATGTTCTGTCAGGATGCAAATAGTGTATTATTATACAACAATTGGATCTTCTTATTGAGTGACAGAAAAAAATAAAAAGAATCATTATCTATGTGGTGTATCTTGGTGTAAACTTCATGTTCAGACGCAGTTCGGTAAGTGGCATTTAATTTCATCTTCAAAGGGCAAATAGACACTGAAGTTTGATACGAGTTCTTTCCAAGATGTTAACATCTTCTTGGGCTTCAGGAGGCAGTCCTTCACTTCTAAACTACCGTGCCCTGTTTGCTCTGGGAGTAGATTTATCCAGGATAATGTAATAAGGTTGGAGAAATACCGGAGGAATTGGTTTCAATAAATTATCCAACCATCTCGCTGAATAATTTTGTTCTGGTTAAGTGGTCCAAAGTTAGAAGGTAACCTTTTTGCGGATTATTTTTGTTCTCTATATATCTATCAAATGGAAAGCGGAGAAAAAGAGCCCTTCCTAAAACTCAGAAAAGATTAAAACAAATTCATAGAAAAATACCAGAGAAGAAGAAAGAAAAATAGAAGACTCAGGTAAAAAGGAAATTATTTAAGAAAAGGTGTCCAAGAAGTAAAAATTTTAATTAAATCCCAATAATCCCAGTAGCAAATTAAAAACAAAAGATAACGTAAACAAATCCCATGCATAAAAAAATTCACTAAAAAATAAAAAAATAATAATAAAAATAAATTAGGATTATAATATAATTATTATAACATAATAATAATTAAAAATATAAAAATAATAATAAATATTAGAATTTATCTATATAATAATAATAAAATAATAAATGGTATTAAAAAAAAATTTCGTGTTGAAACATCAGATTATAAAGTATTTTTCTTTCTTTTTCCCATTTTTGGGAGTCCGATCGGGAGGGCTTCTTTTCAACTTTTCTTCCGCCCTCACTCGCCGGTAGCATTCTCAGCTCTCTCAGCAAAGAGAACCAATGAGGGAAGAAGATTACACACTGCAAATCTACTACCGGTGTCCTAACTTTGAAAATTCTCTATGAAGCTAAACCAAGCAAATGGATAGATAAGAAAAATCTCTTCTTTTTCCTCTTTATTGAATTCCTTACCCAGCATAAGACCTCCCGTCAAGCATCCTCTTCCGCTCCAATTCCTCCCAGGCGGCCTCAACCATCCGAGTCCGTTCCGCCGCCTCCTCACCACGTTCCTCACTTCTCCGCTTCCTCCTCCGCCAGATCTTCTTCCTCGGCACGGCCTCCAAAGACGAGCCCTCCTCAAACTTCCCTTCTCCCTCTTCCTCCTCGAGTCCGTTCCGCCGCCTCCTCACCACGTTCCTCACTTCTCCGCTTCCTCCTCCGCCAGATCTTCTTCCTCGGCACGGCCTCCAAAGACGAGCCCTCCTCAAACTTCCCTTCTCCCTCTTCCTCCTCCTCCCACTCCCTCATCCACCGACGGTGATATTCTGCCGCACCGTCATGACCGTCCGCTCAGACCGGAGGAAGCTCCAGATCGCCACCAGGTTCCCCCGACAGATCTTGCGGAACTGGGTGGCGGAGCGCGGCAGCGAAGTGTACCTCATCTCTCTCTGTAGCAACTGGAAGATCGCTTCCAGGCGCGGAGTGGAGCCAGGCCTGCATTCAAGAATGGAGGTTGCTCTGATCGCCTCCAGACGCGGAGTGGAGCCCCAGGGCCCTGCATTCAAGAATGGAGGTTGCTATGCTTCATGCCCGATGGAAGCTCGATCATTTCTGGACGGGTAGCTCGGATGGGGGTTGTTTGTTTCTGCTACTGTGTTGATGTTTGATTTGCATGCGAGGAGGTGGTGGTGGCCGCTGCCGTGTGATGTAATCCCTGGGTGGAGAAGGTTTGGGTTTAGGCATGCGATGCGATAGAGCCTCGTATCGCTTTGATGGAAGGGGTAATATATATTGTCAATTAATTTCTTTGTTCTTCATCAGGTTCTACTTAGTTGAGTTCATACAAAAATAGTAGGATTATTCTATGTTTTATCATTTTCTTAATTTTTTATTCATCTTTTATATTTTTAATATTTTATATTCATCTAAACTTTGGTTGGCTTACAAAAAAATTGATTTTTTCCCTTTTTGGTTTGAGCATTTAACATCCAAAAAAATATATTATGAGTTGCTGATAGTGATAGACTCGATGAAAATTATTTAGGTTTTCTTGCTTCCAATTATTCGAATATAGATAGTGTTTTACAAGAGCAAGAGAAAATTTTGTGGTACCACATTTCACGTGATCGTATTTTCAATTGTATGGTCTACTTGCCAGCATCAATTATAGGTGAGGTTATTTGAAAAATTTTAAACCTCATAGAATTATTTAAAGTTGGAAGAATGTCACGATGTTAGGCAGCATTTTCAGAAATATAAAATTGAAGAAAGCAATCAAACAACCACATTCAAATAATCAAGAAAGAATGTAATCGTATATTCTAATAAAGATTGAATGATTTGAAATAAAATATTATATATTAAGATCCTAAAATTATGCTCCATAACTTACCATACCTACTATATTCTAAATATCATAAATTGTTAATTCTAAATAATTTCATTATTTCAATTTATTTTGATCAAAACTATTACTTTGAATGTTTCATTTATTTTCATATTTGTTTCAATTAAATTACAAACTAAATTATTATATTTATAGTTTGTTTTATGTTAAAACCTATTATTATGGTAGCTATTCTTTTGCATTTGTAAAATTAATAAGTCCGAATATTGCCTGGCCACCATGCTAGTATTATAATATAATAATAACTAAAAATAATTATAATTATATTATAAAATAAATTATACTAATTATTATATTAAAATTAGCATAGTTTTAATAAATTAAAATACAAGTTAATAGTTGTAAGAGACTATACTAAAATTGGATTTTAAGTGGTAGAAAAAAGAAATTAATTAGACCATACTATAAAAGAAATACATACATGCACAAAAAAGAAAATTAATTTTAGTATTTTAGTGGTTTGTATGCACAAAAAAAATTTATCCAAAAAAATTGCTTGCATGCATAAAAAAGGAAAGGATTTTTTTTTTTCACATGCTTAGACTATATATATATAATTGCATGCATGCGCAAAAAACACACACATGGAAATTTGATTTTAGTGGGAGAAAAAAAGAAAATTAATTAAATTATATTCAAATAAAAAAAATCCATGCACACACAAAAAAGAAAAAAATATTTTTTAAATACTAAAATTAAGTTTTTAATGCTTTGTTTCTTGTTTATTTTTTTTCGTATATGAAAAATTTTAAACTTTAATTTAATATATGACTATTGAAGGCAGTAGGAGATCAAAAAAAAAATCTCACCAAAAAAATCTCCCCCGTGGTGCCCAGACCGCCATCATCATACTGTCCCCTTGCTGCAAATCTTTCCTCTTTGGCCCCCATCAACCGAGGTTGTCAGCGACCGATGCATTGACCTCGCACGCCATTAGGTCTTGTTCCCCATTATACTCAGCTCAAGATCCGATTGAGATATATCTAAAGCGCAAGATGGAGAAGCGCACAGCCAGGTGGCAGGTTCTGGTGTCGATTGGCGGACTTGGGACCCATGAACTCGTGGTAATAAAGGTGAGCTCCACAAGGCCATCTTGAGGAGTGCGAGCAAAGTTGCGTAAGGTATGCCACGGATCCCATCGCCTAGCATTGGTGAATGATTCTTACCGCCTTCTTGCTTCCAATGTTCTAGGTTCAGCTTTGAACCAAAGGAGGTATTTATGTAAAGCATATCGACATCATTAATTTTTCTTCTCTATTTTTTTATAGAAACAAAAATAAGATGAACTTGCCAATCAAAATGAAGATAAGGGCTCAAGTTTCAAAGACAGAGAATCTGAACATCTTATAATTATGTATTTATTTATCCTACGAGAAATATTCAATTTAGCACAAAAGTTCTATATTCAACTTTCAAAGATGATCAACCTACAGTAGGTTACTTTTTAGCAGATCAAAAGATTGGATTAAATTAAAGATAAATACATTATTCATTTATTAAGCAACGATCAATGGGGTAGTGAGCCTTGATATAGAGAGTTGATGGTCAAATTTTCGAAATCGCTAATATATCATGCAGTCATTTATGGGATGTGATATAGTCGTCATTGCAGGTAGGCATCGAAAAGGAAGTTGACATTAGAAAGCAAGATCAAAACATGATTGTAGTTCAAAACTATATGTCCAATTTTTTTACATATTTGATAGATAGACCGTATAATGCTTTGCTAGACTAGTGCTGCACAATTGTTTTCCTGATAGTTAAGCTCTTTATAACACTGCTAAGATTAATTTAGAATGCTAAATATACATTGTTGTTGTTGATAATGGTTGGAGCATTGCTGTTGAAAGTTGTTGAATGTACGACGAGCATTATTTATTTGATATCAAGAAAGAAGAGAAGATTTTTAAAAATGAGAATAGTAGTCACACTTTGCCACCGTTGTATTATATTGTATTTATAGACTCATGATTTTATAAAAATATAAATAAAAAATTTGATCCAATTGATTTGGATTTAGATTACGAAGTTCAAAACTCAAATTCAAATTTAAATTTAAACTACAGCAGAAATTGAAATCATATTGACATATCTTGTGAATGTATAAATCAAACACACTATCAATAATTGATGTTTGAAATTTACATTGAAAATAATAATCATAGTGGTATATCTCATGATTGCATGGATTAAAATTGCTATCAACAATGACTATGATTTGAAATTTAAAATTCAAATCTTAAATGTCTCGGAATGACAACCAGTTTAGCCATCAATCATAACATCAACTTCTGAGAAAAGATAAAATGTAGCTGGACCTACAAATCTACTTTACTAGCATGGGTAAATAAGAGCTTTACTAGATTAAGAATAAAGATTAAAATAATTGATTGTTTGATTGGCTTAATGCGTTTTTCTTACATTACATCATCTTATTTATAAAACATAAATAATATGATAACAACCTACACCCATTGAGAGCTGCCCAAGATCAAGTTCCGTGTTTTTTAACAACTCTAACCATTGGAACTGTATCTTTTGTTTACCGAAAAAAAAAAAGAACTGCATCTTTCACTCACTTGCCACATCTTGTTAACTATCGAGCCCCATAACGTTTCCAATGACCGATTGCTGTGCCAGAAACCTTCATGTTAGGTTGGAGAGACCTTTTGATCAGCATGGTTCATCGTGCTGACTCAGTTCCACTCAACCTTTTTGACCAGCTCTTAATCTGGTAGTTGCCTGACTCGGTCTATTGGTTGCCGTATCTAGACTCTAGACTGTCCGATCACCCAACCCCTTGAATAAAATAATAATATTAAAGTTTTCGATCCCGTTCCGCTTAAGTTGGAGCTTGAAAATTCCCCCTTTGAAGCTCGTCCTCGAAGCACCACGTGCACAATTCTCCTTGGGCGTGCGGTGTAGTCGCATGCGCATCCAAGAGGAGAAATTCTTTGTCCACCAGCTGCAGCGTAAAAAATTTGATATGAAACGCACCATTTTATTTGGTTGGACCATATATTTATTATTTTTAATATAAATTTAATATTTAAAATATTATTTTTTATTTAAAATTTTAAATAATAAAACTATTTTTTTAAAAAAATATAATATTTTATATCTATATTATAATTTTTATGTTGAAATTATAATTTTTTTTGTATAAGATCTCGTAATTTTTTCATAAAATTTAAAAATATTTTTATTATTAAAAAAATTAAATAATATTTTATAAAAAATATTTATATTAAAAAATTAAATTTTTTTAATAATAAAAATATTTTTATAAAAAAATTATAATATTATGTAAAAAAATTATAATTTTAATATAAAATATCATTGTATCGAAATAGAATATTATAAAATTTTTTAAAAAATATTTTTATTATTAAAAATTTTAAATAAAAATAAAATTATAAATATTAAATATATATTATAAATATTAAATATATATTAAAAAATAATGATTATATGATCCAATAAAATAGAACAGTGCGCTTCACGTAGGATTTCCTGCACTACAGACGGTGTACCAAGAATTTTCCCATCCAAAAGTATAACGAGTGCAGCAACCCCTAACCCTGGTAGTGGACTGGGATCCAACCACCCAAACGGGAACAATTAGATGCTCCAGCTAGAACCGACCGATTGAACCCAAGCACAGCATCCACCGTCCACCACCTCATCACCAAACACCGCACAGCTCCGTATAAATATCTCAAAGCAACTACTTTTTTTTTCAAAAATTCAATTATATTATCAAAATTCGTGGGGAGTTTGCCAGCAGTGGCAATCCTCGTAATTTCGATCCCCGACAGGGGCATCTCATTCTATAGTCCAAAATCCAGGTCCATCACCTGCATAAAACGTTTATGCGAGATCATGATCTACTGTAGTTGAGGCAACGTGGACGGATGATATTAGTTCCGCAGAAAAATTTTCGTACGCCCATTTTGAGGGTAAGTTGCGTCTCTTGCCGTCTTGGTCCGTAAGGGGTGGAATGCGCGCACCGGTCCTCGGGATATTTAAATCTGGCTGCGAGTCATTTCAGATCCGTGGTTGGTTCGGAGTCTCAAGTTCTCGCTTCTCCCCCTGAGGAAGACGAAACGCTGCTCAAGGCCATACCTCTGATTCCCCAAAAGAATAAACTTTCTGATAAAATTCTCCCTCTCCCACCTCCTCTCGAAAAAAGAAGTTGCCTCTCTGATCGATCCGTCTCGCCCCCCCGATCGTGCTGGCTTTTTCCGCGAAGATTTTGACCGCTTCTACGAGGATTTCCGCCCTGGAAATGGTGATCTCGGCTTGTTTCCGATCGAATCCCTGGGATTCAACCACGGTGGATGATATCAGCGTCTTTGCGAGCATTCTTCCCTTCTTCCGATAAACCGGTGAGTTGAGCTTGGTGTTTAGTCCGTTTTCATTTTTCCTTTTTTCCTTTTGTGGGAGTGATCTTATGGTTTATGTGCACGATCTGTGGCTTTAGGTCTTCTTTTGTGGGGTTTGTTTGAAGAGGAGGAGAAAAGGTGCTTTGATTTGGATTTGCTGGTTGTTGTTGGTAATCAGTGTTTAGATGGAGGTGTGACTCAAATCCGCTGTGATTTACCCTCAGATCTAGACTCGAAACGTGATTTTGCACGGTATGTTGTCAGATCCTTAAATTTTGAACCTTTGAGCTCTGATGGAGTGCTTTCCCAGTAGATTGGAGCTATTTATTCCTGTTTCCCCTGTTGATTTCTGTCTTCCGTTTACTTCCCTAGGTTTTACTGTAGCTGAACGAAAGGTCACTGGATTAGATCGGGGGAAAAAAAAAAAAGAAATTCCCCCTTTGGATCTTGGTGGTTTTGGGATTTTGAGATGGAGACACTGGTTGTTGTTGCTCAGCATCGGAATCAATATTGCACCAGGGCCAAATCTCAGATGTCCGATAGGTTCGGCGCTTCTCCTTCCGGAGGCTTCAAAGGGATCAATTGCCGGACTTTCCAGTCCGGTGCCGGTATTTGGCCGCCTCCACCCTCGTTTTCCAGCGCCTCCGAGCCGAGATCGCCGTGCTTTTACTCTGAACCATCCAAACAAAGTAGAAGAAGCAAACCCATTCTGATAAGTCCTTCACCACCTCCAAAAGGAGCAAGCTTCCATGATGAACTCTCTTACTCTGAGCTCTGGGCAGGGCCAGCTTACTCAAATTCACCCCCTCCGAGTTCTCTACCCATCCCAAAATTTTCCCTTCGCCAGAAACGAAGCATCTCTCTTGAATTGCCAGGTCCTCCGTCTGAAATCACTCTCCATCCGTTGTCCAAGTCGGCACCTTCTTCTCCCACCAGAAAATCTGGTTCATCTGACGATGACTTCTTTCTCAGCACCACCGCAGCTACGGAGAATTTGAGACGGATTCTCCATTTGGATATCGCTGATGACTGAATCTGATGGAGGACTTGGGGGGTCCTGTAAATATCTGCCGTGCTGATGTTGGCTTTCGTTGTTTGTTTACTTTTATAGGGTAGTGAATAACTTTCTGGATAGTGTCTTTAGAGGAAGATAATTTAGAAATCTCTGGTTGGAGATGAAGAAAAGCGAGGCTGTCTATGGCAGTAATCAAATATGATTTGGCATTTGGGAAGGTAGGCGTTGGAGGAAGGCTGGGAAGAAGTGGAGTGGTGATGAGTTCAGTTACTGGTTGGATTATGAAGCTAATCGGATTTATTGGGACTGAATGGCTAAGCACTACTCTTACTTCAGTGCTGCCTGTTATCTGGGTGGTTCTTTATTCTCTGGGTTGACTCTTTTAGCTTTCTCTCTCTTGACTGGTTATAGCGTCTGGTTAGGTAAGTTCAATTTAGATGCTGTCCTTTTCTCTTTTTATAGGCATGCTGTATATGCTTTAGGTTCTGGGCTACAAATTACATAGATGACTCATGTTTTTGAACTTTAAGTTGTGTCTGTAGGTTATCTGCTTCTCTGTTCTCTAAAAGCCTGCATTCTCTAGAGATATTTCACTTGCTGTTTAACATTTGGAGTTTCGATCTTTTCTCTACTTTTGTTTGTCTAACTTCTGACATACTCTGGTCCTTTAGAGTTCGCCTCATCACTTCTTCTGGTTTTTTGGAGGAAGAAGTTGGGAGGAGAACTAGAAGGATAACTCCTCTATCCCTTCTCCCCCTTGTTTGTCTATCTCAATGCGCGCAGGTTTAAGGTGTTGTTTGTTTAGCATGCTATCTGTATGTGTTAAGTTCCATTAGGTTGTCTTCATATCTTTAGTAGTGGGTGCCGAGTCTGGTGGTATAGTCTGGTCTTACATATCATATAAGTTGTCCACAAGTTCAAAAGTTGTTTAGCGAAATATAGCGTCCAGGAGAAGTAGATGAACGGTATCCATGGGAGGCATCTGAACTTGTGATCTGCAACAAGGTACTCATGCCTTTTAAATTTTTTATCTTTTGTTATTCCAAAGCTGAGTTCTTTGTGTTGTATTTTGGTGCATGCTCTAATTTTCCATTTCTCCATGTCTGATATGTTTGGAACAGTTATATCTTGGTATGGCGTTGAGGAACTTGCTGACATCTCTACAGACGGTTTATTCAGCGCAGACGGTTTAATTCGCCAAAGCTGGTTCTTTCTGTAAGCGTCAGCACTCCACAACTAGTTTCTGTGTAATGTAAAAATGTTGTCTCGGAGTTGTCATGATTCTGTCGGTAAAGACTTCTTGGCCGTCGAGTAGAAAATTTGTAGCAAAGACATGATTAGCTTATTCTATGTAGTATTTCACTTTCGTTAGTAGTACTTATCATATTATATCTGTATTTCTAGAGAACTTCATTGCTGTCTATGCTGATGTGGTAATCTAAGTATTTGCTGCACCTTGTTTGTTCCGTGTTTTCATGTCTGTTTCCATGATTTCACATTGTTGCATTCACAAATTTCTTGAGAGAAAATAGATATGAAGTTTGTTTTATGTATCTGCTCAATGGCAGCAGTTCACTCCTGCCGGGTGCGTGTGTGCTCCAACCGCGGATCCTTTCAATGTTTATTATTATTATTATTATTATTGTCATTATCGTTTTTAGGGTGCCTTGTTCCAGCGTCAAACTGATATGATATTAAAGTGGGACTCGTTCCCATAGTGGAGCCTTCTAGATACTTTAGATCTGGGCCATCTGGCGATTGTGATTTGAGTTCCTTTTGTAATTCAGCTTTTTTCTTGACTTTTAAAAAAATAGATTTATGGGTATGGATGCGTTTAGATGGCCTTTTGTAATTATTGTTATTGCGATCGTTCAGGGGACTGGTTGGTGTCTGTGGTGTTTTGTTTGAATGCATGAGGGAGGGGGTAAGAGAGAAAGCTTGTTAGCTTCTTTTTTTTTTTTTTTTTTTTGTGTGTGGTGGGGGGGGGGTTGTGCCTGTTACCTCTACCCGTCGTGTCTTATTTGTCGGACTACTTTAGTAAATGGTCTTGGCTTTTGCGTCCATGTTCATGCTTTACTAGTGCACGGAATCTTCCACCTGTTGGAAGATGGTAGGAACAGTGTGTTTAATTGTCTGTGTCTTGTCGGCAAAATAGCCTACAGGCTTTCCAAACCTGGTATGAAAACTTAAATCAAAGTATGTAGAGTTTGAGCGGATAACTGGTGCGAGATATTAGGGAACACACAGATAAATGATGCAAAAAAAAAAAAAAAAAAAGTTGAGGTTAATGTCTAAGAGGAGACATCATGTAATTGATCATATGAGACATCATCCAACTGATCATATATTTTCTGTTCACATTTTTTGCAGACAAGTCTCATGTTATATGATCGTAACTTGATGCATCCGTTCGAAATTGCGAATTATATATTATTGATCAGGACAGAACGTCCTTGTATCGGAAAACGAACGTTTCAGGTTTTATATCCTACTAAATTTGAAGTATTATATAAGCTCTTCAAGTTTGTTAATATCTAAGACGTTTTTCATATTTGGTAGGTTTAATGTTCAAGACATCGTCAAAAGAAATGGTGCCCTTGATCCTTGAGTTTTTAATTGAGGCATTGCTTCATCCATGGTGTATTGCTTCAACTATTCACTTAGCCACATGTAAAGCAGGCAGTAAATTTGCGTGATTGGTTCATCTGAAGCATAATATACCCTATGACCAGATATGTGTTGGGCATAGACATTTAAAATATAAGAACTGGTCTGGATGGTTTAGGGTGATGGATAAGATCCCAAACACCTACCGTCGTGTTATCACATCAATCCCCCGAATCATGCTTGGGAGACTGATTCATGAGGAGCAATCAATCTTATAAAATGCTCTTCCAATGTTGTAGAAGGGAGGCATTGCAATCACAGTAAGTTAGCAATCTAAACTTTTAGATTAAAATGGACCCCAAAAAGGAGGCTGGAGCTGCACTATTTAATCATGCCAAATAGAAGTTCCATGCATCAAGAAATCTTTTTTTTTTTTTGGTACAAACAAATCGTGTGCAATGGTTGCTATTCTGTGAGTAATAGTTCAGCACGGTGTATTGTTATGTTGCGAATGGTAGTTCCCAGTGGCGTCATGGCATATAATCTTTTGGAACCTGCTTCATTTCGAAATGGCCCAAAATTCTCTTGATTCAGCAATCCAAAAAGGAATGAATGGATGACATGATGAAGTAATTATTACATGACTCGTTCCGGTGAAATACAAATGTTAACCTGATGAATTTCATGCAGCTTGTATGAACCTTGCAGCTCCAAGAGGTACGAAAACAAGAGGCTTCTTTTGAGTCTTTAGATTTTTCTTTCGTTGCTCGTCTCAAAGGTTGAAGATCATTGTAATATTTTTTATTTTATTTTTTTTTGGATAAAGCAGGGCACTCATACAAGTTTAGCATGAATACAATCAAGAGAATTAGGAGAAAATACCATGAAAAATTATTGGAGTCATCCTTGTATTGGTCCATAATACATCTTTCGAATACTCCATAAGAAAAGAATACTCCATAAGAAAAGAGGCGATCCAGTCGATGGCACTATTCACTTTACAATGGATATGTTTGACATCCAGAAACACACCCTCTTAATAATCTTCAGATTTTGCAAAGGAGCGGATGTGTGGTAGTAGCCTTCATCTGCCCATGAATTCAACCCACCATTGTAGCTGAATCCCCTTTTATGATAAGGTGGTTGGCCTTTGGGGTTAGCCTCGTATACGAAATGCCCACTCAGGCTACCTGCAGCTCAACTCTTAGGGTGGTGGCATCAAAGAGATGGCTATTGCCGATACTCATTAATCTTAGGTTGCATTTGGTGCATCACCAAACAATTTTGGAAGATAATGTGGATTACTTTCAGGATAGATTGTCATCATTAAATTGTTAGTAATGTTGATTACTGTGTTTGGTATATACAGGTAATGTTGTAGTATAATTACTGAAAATCTTGATTGATATGTTTGGTATGACAATCAGAATATCAATATTATGAAATCAAATTTTTTAAATATCTCAATAATTTTGGTTGGATGCTTTTCTTTTTCTCTGATGAGAAATGGCAGGAGTAGTGTGGATATAGTGGTAGTGCAGAGAAGTGGCAGGCCAAGAAAAACTACAAACACTGAGGGATGGGAAGGAGACAGGCATGTGTGGAACCGTAGGGGTGGTGGGGACTAGTGTGGAGGAGCCATGGAGGGGAGGGGGTGGGGGACAAGGGCGAAGGAGCTGAGGGCAGGCAAAAGGAGATGGAGGAGCCGCGGACCAAGGACGCACGTGGAGGGGAGTGGAGGGAGGGGGGAGGGTTGGACAATGATTTTTGTGTGAATTTTTTGAGAGATAATTTTGTCCAAAATTTTTATTGCAACATTGCCAAAGAAGTGGTAATCTGGATAGCCATCCTTTCCTAAGGCAATCCAAATTGCCTCTCATGAGGCAATTTGGATTGCTAAGATAACTTGGATTACCATCCAAAAAGCATACCAAACACAGTAATTCATATTACTATATTAAATTGTCAGCAATCTGGATAGATTGCCAGCTATCAAACGCAACCTTAAGTCTGGTCTACGAATCACAAACTCAGCTCCACCATTGCTGCCACCCATATTACCATTGAAGTTGACCTTAAGGAGGCTCGGAGGTAGGGTTCCAAGGTAATGAAAACCAAATGGGTTGTTGTAGAGTCCCAAGTGTTCGGTCTAACATGGTCAGAGTAGTTGACAATGGTGAACCATCTCAGTGTTGCCTCAGAGCTTTCTCCTAGAGGAATCTCACTAGTTGTCTTCTCGACTCAAAGATAATGTGATTCTTGGTTAGCCAAATATGGTAAGCAATAAGACAGCTTTGACATTAGACAGTCTAGAAGCCTTGGTGCTAGCACTCCATTCCAACATCTCAACAAACGTCTGCACTGATGCCTCCAATTGGGCAATTGCTGGAAGAAAGTTGATTAGATGCCATACTTGTATAGTACTTGGATGCTGAAACAAGATGTGCCCCATTGTCTTATCATCCATCCTACAACAAGGACAAATATATGAAAGATCCATGCCTCTATCCTTCATTATCATCCTGATAGGGAGGTGATCCTACACAACCTTCCAAACAAATAAGTTGACTCTTGGATGCACCTTAAGCCTCCATATTCAAGCACTATCTAGTTTTCTAATTAGCTCCCTTTTGTATAGGTCGTAGAGGTCTTTGGTCACCACCCTCGGACCATAGGACGATCTCCAAACCTCCACATCTTGGTTGCCATGAGTTGGAACCGCCTGGGATAGGATCCTCTTCAGTTGAGCACCAAAAAGAAGGGTCTCCAACACAGTATTACAATCCTTCTCATCAAGGTGGAAAAGGTCACAGATCCATATGGATTCTCCAATCTCTATGCAGATGAAGGTCAACCAGTGACTTAGCCGGAGATCAGCAATCCATGGGTCCTGCAAGAAGTCCACAGTTTTATATAAAGAGTGAAAAAACAAAACTAAAACTAGTCTATAATGACGGATGAACACATGCCTTGAATATAAAATCTCGAATGATCTCACCTTGCATGACTGAAGAACCAACTCCTCATCTCTTGCTATGTTATCCTAAAGAAGTGTTCTAGGATTCATTTACTCATTTCCCATCTTAATCTCTACGACTAATCATCAATTCCCTATTCGAAAACACAAATCAAAATAATAACAATCTTTCAAGGAAAAAGAATGTTAGGATTTGACGTCTCGAGATTCAGCCCACATTGAGCCCACAGCGAGGTTCGCGGCGAAAAATGGAGTCCAACGAGATCAAGATCACCTGAATCGGAGCTCGGATGGAGGAGATACGAGCTTTTGAAGTCGGCATGAGAATCGAGGCGGTGGAGGACCGCCGGCGACCGGCGGCGGGCGGCAGCGGTGCGGCCGCAGGCGGCGGCGCGCGGGACGCGCGACCCAGGCCCGCGCGAGGGGGCCCGCGGCCCAGGTGCACCAGGCCCGCGCGCAGGCGCGGGCCGGCCCAGGCCAGCGGCCTGCTGGCCCCCTTGCCCCGTCCACCGTGGACCGGGCGGTCCACGGCGGGACCTGTGGACCGCGTGGGTGTTTCCCACGCATTTCTCGCGGTCCGAGGTACTATTCCATGGATCGGAGCGCGATCCAACGGCCCAGGTGGCTCTCGGTCTTGATCCGACGGTCTGGGACGTTGATTTGGCTTGTTTAGGACTCTTAAACCTAATCTAATTAGGTTTTAAGCTCTGTTTAACCCTTTAAAAAGGGCCTGAGACGAACAGAGAAGGTGGTGGTTCGGGTTTCTCGCCGTACGAAGTCCGTACGAACCCGAGAAGAGAGAGAGAGGCGAGAGTGCTGAGAGAGAAGGAGCAGGAGGCTCCTGAACAGCGGTCGCCAGGCTCTTCAGGGGTTCAGGGGGGTCTCCAAGAGAGAGAGAGCTTTTGTGAGGGGAACTTCAGGTGAGAGAGAACTGAGTGTACAAGGGTTGAGGGTGAGGTCTCCTCTTATAAAATTTCTTTTTCATAGTGAAGTTTGCATGCCCGTGGAGGCGAGCGGCTGATCCACGTATTTTGATTGTTTTTCTTTTGTTTTGTTTCTTCTTTCTTTCTGCTGCATCGCGTGGTACTGAAAGGATCTTGGGAGGTGGTGTCCTGGCCAGACATCCACCCAACAAAGAATGATTTTTATTCCATAAAATTTAAGATTGAAACCCTAATACAAGCTTAAAAAAGAGATTTGAGAATAGAGTGGGGGCTTCAGATAAACCCTAGAATTTAAGGGAAGAGGTGGGGATCAAACCTTGAAGGGTTTAGATCGAAGTCTGTCCTCCAGCTTGGCCAAGACATCTCCTGTTCTCTTCCCATTAGAGAGAGAGAGAGAGAGAGAGAGAGAGAGAGAGGAGTTTTTTCTTTTTTTTGTGTCAAGTTTGTATGACATGATGCATATAGCTAATTGTCACCGGATGGATGATTGTAAAAGAAAAGAATATAGTTCTTAAGTTAATGTTAACTATCCACACACACATATAGCTGAATTTGAATTGGACCAATATTTAGAGGCTAAAGCTTGGGACAATTAAGTTGTCTCTAGTTTGAATCAAGATCGATTTGCAAAGGAGGCCATGAGCCAATTCTAAACATATAGGCAACTACTACTTTCGAAATTATTTCTTATTTTGATTCCATCGCTTTTTTTTAGAACCATGAAGTTGAGGTTGTTGCAATGTCCTTCGGGAGGCATACAAGGCTGTGGATCTCGGTTACCTCTTATTTATTGGAGCTTTCTGGAGTATTATGACCCAATTTATCAATTATTCTGGTTGCTCATTGTGATATTTTTATTTTCTAATTTTGTTGGATATAATTATATAAGATGTGTATGGTCTATCTATTTTATCAAAAAAAAGATAATTTAGTATCTTTGAACTCAAAATTAAGATATCATAACTTGATAGTTAGATTGGCATGGGCTAGCCCTTAGACAAATCAAATCTACTCGTCCTTAGCTATATATCGTACTATCACTCTATGGATCATGGTAAGAGTATTTATAGTGGAACCTATTATTTGCAAATTACGTACATCGTGGTATTACTATGGTGTTTGCTCCCTCGTGAGAGACACGATCACAAGTCTGCAACTAGATCGAGTAACCGCACAAGTGTACCACCGATGTCAGATTATTGGAAAGAAAGATAAGAGCAAGGGATAGTAGCATGGGTTCATGTTCTTTGATCTCCAGGATTTTCATTACCATAATGCCAACTCCTGAGAAGAGAATAAGGTAAGATTCAACTGGAGCTATGAGTCTACTTTATTACTATTGGTAAATAAGAGTTCTATTAGATTAAGAATAAAGATAAAAATAAGTGGTTGTTTGATTGGGAGCATGTGCTTTTCTTTCATTATATCATCTTATTTATACAACATAGTTAATAATATGATAACCGCCCACTCCCAGTGACCGTTGCCCAAGTTCAACATCCTCTTACCATGGGAACTATATCTTTCATTCCCTTGCCACATATTGTTAACCACCAGTCCCATAACACTTTTAATAGCTGACTATTGTGCGACAATCCTTCATGTTAGGCCAATGGATGATGATCTTTTATTCGGCATGGTTGATCGGGCCGAATCAGTTCGCCCAACCTCTTAATCTGATAGTTGTCTGACTCAGCCTGTTAGTTGCCGTGTCTAGACCATTTAGCCAGTCAACTCCTTGAATCAAATAATATTAAAGCTTCAAGTCTCATTCGGCTCAACTTAAAGCTTGGAATTTTCCCTTTAAATCTCGTCCTCGAAGCACCACGTGTACAATGCTCCTCGAGTGTACGGTGCAAGCACATGACGCATGGAAGGTTGTGATGAGTCCAACAACTCCAACCCTAGTGGTGGGATCCAACCATCCAAATGGGGATAATTTGGATGCTCCTGCAAGAACCGACAGATTGAGACCAAGCACATGGTACGCCATCCACCGACCTACTCACCATACAGTGCTTCGCTCCGTATAAATCTCTGAAAGCGACAGCGTCTTTTTAATTCATTTATATTATCTAAATTCGTGGCAAGTTTCCGAGCAGTGGCAATCCTCGTAATTTCATTCCCAAAATCAGGTCCATCACCTGTATGCGAGATTCAGATCTCGTGTAGTTGAGGCAACGTGGACGGGTGATATTAGTTCCGCAGAAAAGTTTTCGTACGCTCATTTGCAGGGGAAGTTGCGTCTCTTTCCGTTTTGGTCCCAAAGGGGGGTGGTGGAATGCGTGCACTGGTTCTCCGAATGCTTAAATCCGACTGCGAGTCATTTCAGATCCGTGGTTGGTTCCGAGTCTGAAGCTCTCGCTTTCCCCTCTGAAGAAGACGAAACGCTGCTCAAAACCGTACCTCTGACTCCCCAAAAGAATTTGCAAAAATTTCTGAACAAATCCTCCATCTTCTCTCGATTGCCTCTTTGATCGATCCATCTCGCCCTGCCGATTGGGCTGGCTTTTTCCGCTAAGATTTTGACCGCTTCAACGAGGATTTCCGTCCTGGAAATGGTGATCTTGGCTTGTTTCCGATCGAATCCCAAGGATTCAACCACGGCGGAGGATATCAGCGTCTTTGCGAGCATTCTCCTTTTCTTCCGATAAACCGGTGGGTTGAGCTTGGTATTTAGTCTGTTTTCATGTTTCTTTTTCTGTTTTTGGGGTAATCTTATGGTTTTGTGCACGATCTGTGGTTTTAGGTCTTCTTTTATGGGGTTTGTTTGAAGAGGAGGAGAAAAGGTGCTGTGATTTGGATTTGCTTGTTATTGTTGGTAATCAGTGTTTAGCTCGAGGTGTGTCCCAAATCCGCCGTGGTTTACCCTCGGATCTAGACTAGAAACGCGATTTTGCGAGGTATGTCGTCAGATCCTTAGATTTTGATCTTTTGAGCTCTGATGGAGTTGCTTTCCCTATAGATTGGTGCTATTTATTTCTGTTTCCCATGTTGACTTTTGCGTTCCTTTTACTTTCTTAGGTTTTGCTGTAGCTGATCGCAAGATCACTGGATTTGATTCGGGAAAAAAAAAAAATCCCCCCCCTCTGGATCTTGTTAGAGGTTTTGGGGTTTTGAGATGGAGACACTGGTTGTTGTTGCTCAGCATCGGAATCAGTATTACAGCAGTGGCAAGTCTCAGATCTCCGATAGGTTCGGTGCTTCTCCTTCCAGAGGCTTCCAAGGGATCAATTGCCGGACTTTCCAGTCCGATGCCGGTATTCTGCCACCGCCACTCTCGTTTTCGAGCCCCCCCGAGCCGAGATCGCCGTGCTTTTACTCGGAACCACCCAAACAAAGTAGAAGAAGCAAACCCATTCCGATAAGTCCTTCACCATTTCCAAAAGGAGCAAGCCTCCATGATGAACTCTCTTACGCTGAGCTCTGGGCAGGGCCAGCTTACTCAAATTCACCCCCTCCGAGTTCTCTACCCATCCCAAAATTTTCCCTTCGCCAGAAACGAAGCATCTCTCTTGAATTGCCAGGTCCTCCATCTGAAATCACTCTCCATCCGTTGTCCAAGTCGGCACCTTCTTCTCCCACCAGAAAATCTGGTTCATCTGACGATGACTTCTTTCTCAGCACCACCGCAGCTACGGAGAATTTGAGACGGATTCTCCATTTGGATATCGCTGATGACTGAATCTGATGGAGGACTTGGGGGTTTCTGTAAATATCTGCTGATGTTGGCTTTCGTTGTTTGTTTACTTTTATAGGGTAGTGAATAACTTTCTGGATAGTGTCTTTAGAGGAAGATAATTTAGAATTCTCTTGTTGGAGATGAAGAAAAGTGAGGCTGTCTATGGCAGTAATCAAATATGATTTGGCATTTGGGAAGGTAGGCGTTGGAGGAAGGCTGGGAAGAAGTAGAGTGGTGATGAGTTCAGTTACTGGTTGGATTATGAAGCTAATCGGATTTATTGGGACTGAATGGCTAAGCACTACTCTTACTTCAGTGCTGCCTGTTTTCTGGGTGTTCTTTGTTCTCTGGGTTGACTCTTTTAGCTCTCTCTCTGGACTAGTTATAGTATCTGGTTAGGTAAGTTCAATTTAGATGCTGTCCTTTGCTCTTTTAATAGGTATGCTGTATATGCTTTAGGTTCTGGGCTACAAATTACATATATTAAGTTGTGTCTTTAGGTTATCTGCTTCTCTGTTCTGGAAGAGCCTGCATTCTCTAGAGATATTGCACTTGTCTGTTCAACATTTGAACTTTGGATCTTTTCTCTACTTTTGTTTGTCTAACTTCTGACTTACTCTGGTCCTTTGGAGTTCGCCTTATCACTTCTTCTGGTTTTTTGGAGGAAGAAGTTGGGAGGAGAACTAGGAGGACAACTCCTCCTCTATCCCTTCTGTCACTTGTTTGTCTATCTCAATGCGTGCAGGTTTAAGGTGTTGTTTGTTTAGCATGTTATCTGTATGTGTTAAGTTCCACTTGGTTGTCTTATCTTTAGTGTTGGGTGCCGAGTCTGGTAGTAGAGTCTTACATATGATGTAAGTTGTCAACAAGTTCAAAAGTTGTTTAGTGAAGCATAGCGTACATGAAGAAGTAGATGAATGGTATCCATTGGAGGCATCTGAACTGGTGATCTGCAACAAGGTACTCATGCCCTGAAATTTTTTATCTTATGTTCTTCCAAAGCTGAGTTCTTTGTGTTGTATTTTGGTGCATGCTCTAATTTTCCTTCTCTCCATGTCTGCTATATTTGGAACAGTTATATTTTGGTATGGCGTTCAGGAGCTTGCTGACATCTCTACAGATGGTTTATTCAGCACAGATGTTTTAATTCGTCAAAGCTGGTTTCTTTCTGTAAGCGCCAGCACTCCACAACTAGCTTCTGTGTGATGTAAAATGTTGTCTCGGAGTCGTTATGACCCGGTCGGTAAAGACGTGTTGGCTGTCGAGTAGAAAACTGGGGCAAAGACATGAGTCGCTTATTCTATGTAGTATTTCACTTTGGTTAGTAGTGCTTATCATATTATATCAGTATTTCTATAAAACTTCATGATTTGGTAATATAAATATTTGCTGCATCTTGTTTGATCAGTGATTTCATGTCTAGTTCTATGACTTAACATTGTTGCATTCACATATTTGTTGAGAGAAAGTAGATATGAAGTATGTTTAATGGAAGATCTGCCCAATGGCAGTAGTTTACTCCTGCCAGGTACGTGCGCGCGCAAAACGCTGATCCTTTCAATATTTATTTATTTGTTAATTAATTATTAATTTATTTATTATAATATTATCTCTTTTTTTGTTTTAGCGAGCCACGTGTCAGTGTCTTACGCATATGTTATTAAAGTGGGACTGTGGAGCCTTCTAGATATTTTAGGTCTGGCGATTGTGATGCGAGTTCCTTTTGTTAATCGGCTTTGGTCTCGCACTTTAAAAATCAAAATAGATTTATGGATTTGGATGCGTTTAGATCGCCTTTTGTAATTATTGTGATTGTAATCGTTCAGGGTTTTGGTTGGTGTCTATGTGTTGTTTGGTGTGAACGAAAGGTGGGGAAAAAAAAAAATGCTTGTTACCTTTTTTTTTTTTTTTTGGGTAAAGATTATGCCTGTGAGCGTGACTGGTGGTGTCTTATTTGTCGTTGGACAACTTTAGTAAATGGTCTTGGCTTGAGTGTCCTCGTTGATGCGTTATTAGCGCACGGAATCTTCCACCTGTTGGAAGATGGTAGGAACAGTGTGTTTGACTCTTTATGAAAGCTATAAAAGCTTTACCATAGTGTGTTAAGTTTGTGCAAGATATTGAGGAAAATAGACATATTTGATGTGAAAAAAGAACTGAAGTTAATGTCTAATGCTGGAGACAAAGACATCATGTAATTGATCATATATATGATCTGTTGACGTTTTCTTCAAATAAATCTCACGGTATGTTACTGTAGCTTGATGCATCCGTTTGAAATTTCAAAGTATATATTGTTCACCAGAACAGAGCGTCCTTGTATCTGAATGTCTCAGGTTTTACTCATTCACTCCTTTTTTTAAAAAAAGAAAGAAGATGCCCACTCCTTTAACCTACTTTTTCTTTGAGGAATTATGTATATGCTACTAAATTTTAAGTATTATATAAACTTCTTTTCTTTGTTCTTTTTGAAAAAAGTATCATATAATCTAAGTTTGTTAATGTCCATGACGTTTTTCATATTTGGTAGGGCAAATGTCGAGGACGTCCTCAAAAGAAACAGTATCGTTGATTCATCCATGTTGTGTTGCTTCTACCGTTCGCTTGGCCACATGGAAAGCTGGTACCAAATTTGCGTCACTGGCTCACGTGGGACATAATATACCCCATGCCCCATTTAGAGGTTGTTTCTGGTATCGTTCTTTTAAGGCATGGACTTTCTAACATATAAAGAACTGGTCTGGATGGTTTAGGTTGATGGATAAGATCCCAAAGACAAACTGTCATAATATCACATCGATACCCAGAATCATGCTCGAGAGACAGATTCATGTGGAGCAATCAATCTTATAAAATGCTCTTCATATGTTGTAGAGAGGCATTACGATCACAGTAAAGTTAGCAATCTAAACTTTCCGATTAAAATAGACACCGAAAAAGAGGCTGGAGCAGCACTATTTAATCATGCCAAATGTAACTTCCATGCGTCAAGAAATCATGATCGATGCTATTCTGTGTATTATGGTTCCAGCATGATGTATTGCTATGTTATGAATAGTGGTTAAATTAGCCGAAGCTAAGAATAGGGGAGAGGAAAAATGGAAAGAGACGAGAGAGTGAAGTAGTGTGGGCACGGTTCTATTGCTTATTTTTGGATCTCTTTGTTACCTTTGTGCACACAGGAGTAGACTGTTAGGATAAGAAATTCGTCTACTAAACTATAAATCAGTTGTTGGTCATGGGTGTCAATTGTAGATTTTGTCTGCGTTCTACAAGTCGTTGGAAGATAGAAGCAAATCGATCTTGCCATTGAGATGGCTAGTAGTTTGAGATCAGCATAGCACTAAGGTGCCACCTTGGTATGTATTCGGGATTGTTTGAGTATGTATAAGGTCATAATCTTTCGAAGGGCATTGGCTGACGTCTGGGTTAATTTTTAATGATTGCAGTTATTATTTGCCAGATCAATGTCCATCCGGTGATGAAGTTGGTTGCCGCCTGGGGTCATAGACTTGCTACCATTTCTCCTTGTGCTAGAGCTATGATATGGTTTAGATTATTTTGATCCCAAGCTGAGGTACTCTAGTCAGTAAAAAAATGGCTCACTCAGATGACTCGCACCCCAACGATTCTCTTCAATAAAATTTTAAGTTTATGAGTCTCATTACAACCTACTTGTGTTTTTGAAGTGCAACAGGACAATTAAAAGGGAACAACAACTATATCTCACAAGGGATGAGATTACACAGCCAGAACACTTTGAAGTAGCTGGTTAAGTTGGGTGTTTGAAGCTTCTCACTTCTGGACGGTGGTGATAAAAGCCAGGGAAAGCATTGGGCAGCAGCAGCCTCCAAGGCTTATGCTTCAGCTCCTTCACCAACTTTGAGATTCTCAGTGTCAACACCTCCCATGTAGCTGGAATCAAACCTGAGCCCTCAAAAAAAGCATTTCTTCTGTACTCCAAAACCCAAGTGTCAGCATCCAATTGCACTGCTGCCAAGCTCCACTTCTTGTAACTCCATGAGCTGCTCTTGATTGTTCCTGGATTAGAAATGAGCTTTCCTTCTGACCACTAATAGTGGTAATATGAAAACAAGTTAGAGGAAATACACAAGAATCTTCAGTAACTCTAGGCATACACAAATAAACCTGGAAGTAGTGGGAGAGGAGAGAGCACTGGATACCTCGGTGATTCTGCCCGAGAGAAGCGTTAGAGATCTTAGATTAAACCCAGTGGTAAGCAGCCCAGAGGTCTTTAGTGGGGTTCCCCAAACACTGACTTCTTCTGCTATGGATTTGTACAACACACACCTCCAGTGGAAGAACAGCTGACCTTCCTGAAATTCATTTTTTTTCATTTAACCTTAATTACAACAACAACACATATAATTTCAAATAAGCTATTCTCAGGAAAAAAATCATATAGTTTTGAGGAAAAAGCAGATGCAATGGAAGATAGATATGATGGATAAATCTACCAACTTCATCAATGAAAATTTGATGGACAATGGCATATATTATTCTAAAGAAATATGTGACAAGTAGTCCCAAATTTAGAACATCAGAAAGTAATCCTAAACAATTTCCAAACTTTATGAGACAGCATAACTAATACTGTTCCTACATCTTTTTCCTGTCAAGATACTGTTCTTATAGTTCAAAAATTAGAATCTTGGATTAAGCAAGCAAGAATTTTACACTAATGCTTTGTTTGACAGAAGAATTTGACAAAAACAATACAAACCATTTTAATAAAGAAAAAACAGATTCCTTAACTTAGATCCTATATATGATCCACAAAAAAAAAAACAGTTACATAAATTTGTCAGCTACCATTATTTTTGTAAATGAAATATTCTGGATTTGGTAAATCATCAAGAAATTAAACAATAGAACCCTTTTGGTAAATGATCAACTCAAAACCGGCAAAACGGGGAAAAAAACAATTCTTCCATGAATGTCGAACCAGCAGAAAGTTAAGATTAAATCTAATAACTTAGCAGTTTTTTTCTGAAGCTTATCTGTAATATAATATGAGTATAGCACAATTCAACTTAAAACCAATATAATTTTTTAAAGAAATCCACAAAAAACTGGAATGAAACTTACCTGCTTCAATTCCCAAAGAGAATCCTCAGAGCTGCAGTTGGAGACTTCCTCACCAACCACCCTCTCAAGCTTCTGCTGCAAAACCCCCAATCCCTCCTTCAAATCTCCCAAGAGAACCCGAGATTCCTCCCCAGCCTTCCTTACCAACTCGGCCGTCAGTTTAGGACCATAACCTCTCAAAACTACAGCTGAAAATCCCGAATTGACCAACCACAAGAAGCACAGACCAGCAAGAATTCTCCATACCCTGTCCCCAAGAACCCGAGATCTCTCCTCTTCGATGACTGCCTTCTTCGACGGCCTAGATTTTATGGTGGATTGGATCGGTGGGGTCACTGGGATGGTGAGGGTGGAGCCGGTTTCGGAGGTTGCTGGAGGTGTCTCGGAGTCGGACAGCGGCAGGGTTCCCTTGGGAACGGGTTTTTTGGCAGAGAGCTTGGTGGCAGATGGGATGAGATCGAGGGTGGCGTTGATGCTTGCGAGGCAGATCTCGCAGTGGCAGTTGGTGACCTTCCGGCAGCCGGGGAAGTAGCAGCTGTCCCCCCGGCCCTCCGACCGGCCTCGGATGGTGGCCGATCTTGCCTTCGGCGATGAGGCTGAGGCTGGAGTCAAGTCCACACTGTTCTTCATCTCTCCTTTCCTTTCTTCTCTCTGTCCTCCTCCTTTCTCTTGCAATCTCTCTCTCTCTCTCTCTCTCTCTCTCTATAGCATATACAATGTGCTCTGTTGTTCAGAAGAAGGGAAGGGAGAGGGGTTTGAAATTTAAATTCTACAACGGTCAACAGAGAAGGGATGACATACGCTTGCGGCGAGGGAAAATCAACCACGTGGCAGGATGGATCTGGGCTATTATTGCGGTAAATTAGATCCGAAAGGCCGAAGGACTGCTTGCCATCGGTAACCATGGGAAAGAATAGGTGCTTCTTCTGACCTTGTTTGATATTTCCAGTGTTTATTTGCTTATGTATTAATATATTTAGAAAAACTAAATTCTTTTTTTTTTTTATGATTAAAACTGAATCGTAGTTGATAAATAATACTTTATTATGTGTAAAATGACTTAATCACGTGACGCTTTCGTTTTGTCACCATTATTATTTTTGAATAATGACTACAAAATCCAATTTTAATGGTTATTGTTTTAGTAAATATCTGAGGCTGGACTAGGCAAGAAATGTTATTATTTTAGGGTGCGTTTGGTTAGTTATAATTTTTTTTTAATTTTTAAAAAATAAAAATAAAAATAATATTTGGTAACATCATGAAATAGAAAAGCAAAAAGTAAAAATCAAAAAAATTAAAATAATTACTTTATATGTAAAATAAAATTTTTTGCTTTCCAAAACTTATTTTTTTATTTTTTTTTGCTTTCGCACATCTAAAACGCTAAATCAAAAAATAAAGAGTCCAAACTTTTCTCTCTCGTCAAGCTCTTCACCTCTCCACCCCCTTCTCTCTTCTTTTCTGAATCTTTCTCCCTCGTCGAGCTCTTGACCTGCTATTTTCAAATATTATTTTTTGCTTCATAGCAATGTAGTTACCAAATATACTTTTTACTTTTTTACTTTTACTTAATAACAAAAATAAAAAAAATAAAAAATATTTTTTAAAATCAAAAATAAAAAATGTAACCAAACGCGCCCTTAGTAAAAAATGGTTTTGGACTTTGGAGGGTCCATTATCTAGGAATATTAGTATTGTCGAAGCCCTGGTAAAAATATCATAATATTCTTCATATCTCCACTTTTTTAAACGTACTAAGTGAATCATGCAGTTAAAAATATTTAGATTATAAACAAATTAATGACTGCTTAATCATCGCTGTTTGAAGATTCCTTCTCCAAACTAGGGGTTTTTAGGGTGAAATATATGATGTGGTGTAGGGACTTTCTTATGGTTCTTCAATAAATATTTCTAATAAAGAGCTGGATATTTTCTATAGTCCTAAGTTCTATGCCACATTATTCTATCAAAATGGATGAATAAATAAATAAAATCTTAATGCATTGGTTTATTTCATGTTTTTCATTTGAATCAAGATGCCAGGCCTTTGTATTGATATCTTGGCCCTTATTATCTTAGATGATGCACATTGATATATTTTTGATAATCCTAGCAACATGGTTGGACAATATTGGCTGAGTCTTTCTAACAAGTCTTTTATAATTTTACTTTTTGTATGCATTAGAAGTTTAACACATTTCCCTAATATAATAGCTAATTACTGGTTTACTATTTTGATCGAGGTTCCAACATTTCAGCTTCTATAATTCCTATTGTAATTCCTATTTACCCAATCTGGTGAAATTTCCTTTCTTGATTGGGGATTGGGATAGACCGAGACTATCTTGTTCTTGACTACGCACTGGGAAGGCCAAGATAACTTGTTTCAAAAATCTTGGTTTATTTGCAATATATGCATCAGTATAAATTCTAAATTTATGATTAATAACTTGATCAAGTCATATAGATCAATTTGAAAGCAAGTGTGATATTTTTTATAAATTTGTAACATTAAATATGTATGGAAAATCTAATTATTGTTAGCACAAGTTATATAATTAGAAAGAGGATAATCAGTGAAAAAGCAACTTAACTTTTATTATAAGATTGTTGGTTTAGATATCACACGAATGGCTGTCCTAAGATATTTGGTCAAGGGTAGGGTTCATTTAACATAACTTCCAAAATGTAGCATCTTCAAATCCATATGAATGAGGTTTCTTCTTTCCTTGGTTGTGTGTTGTATCCAAGAACAAAAGAAGGTGAAAAAAGATGACAAGGGAAAAATAGCAATACTTGAATATTAACATACTTGGCCAAATTGAGCATGTATATGATTTAGGTTAGTTTTGGTTAGAGGCTAACCTAGAATAGATCCAATTCTAATTGGTTCTTGATTTTCAAAACTAGAACTGAGCTGATCAATTTAGGAACCGGCCCATTTGACTCGATCAAAAAATTGAGTTGGTTTAGATAGGTAATACACTTTTGCTTGAAAAAGTGAACATTAATTTGATATAACAAAATAAATTGATAATAGAAGTTAAATTACTGAAAGAAATATATACTTAAAGGCATCTTACAATATTAAAATTTAAAAAATAAAATATAGAATATAACATGCTACAAATTATAATAGCAGAAAAACTATAATCTATTCAAATATAGATAGTTAAAGTAAATCAATAGAAAAGAATCTAGAAAAATCAGCCATTTATCATATAATATATAATTATTATATATTAACTTTTCATATATGTATATATGTGCATTTATGGATTAGCTTGGTCGAGGTTTAGGTTATCCGATCTTATGACCTAAATCTGATCCAATCTAATTGGGTTTTTAAAAATTAGAGTCTGATCTATGCAATCCTATTATTAACCGAATGGTTTGGTTCTTGGGTCGATCGAAATCCATATTTACCCGTAGAAGGAATGCAAGATATCTTAAAAATATAAAGGTACATCTTCCAACATCTTAAATGAGGTGGTACATTTTCATACAAAGAGTAGCTTTGGGGTTGGGGAAAATTCATAGGTTTTCTTGGCCTGGACCATATTTGGCAAAAAGCAACTCTTTCTGTTGTTCATTTTTTAATAAGATTGCTTAATTTTGGGTCTATTTCAGCTATAGACATCGAAGATGGAGAATTGCTTTCTTTGTAGAAGTACTCTTTTAGCACTTCCATGTCCACTTCACTTTAATCCCATGTCAAACAAATCTAATGTCCCACCATCATGTTACCGTTAATTATACTTATAGTCTCGGAGCAATTAGCTAAAAATGGTGCCTACTATTTGTGCTTTAGAAAGTAAGCAAGATGTGCTTCAATCAGCCCATCAAGAAGATTACTTCGAATGATAATGCAATTCAACAAAATTTTGCATATATCCACATACGAAAAGAGATAGTCAACTATAACCATATAGAAATCACAAAAAAATGGATAATGCAATAACCTTTCACCAAAACTTAGGTCTCGAAATAAATCACATTACCCTACTCCTAATGTCCTCCTCTTTACCTTTGGACCATGTCAAGCCCTTGCAAACCCATCTCTCATATAACTCCACTATAAGCTTTTGCATATATCTATTTTGGTTCTATGCTTCCTGATACCATTGTTAAATTGCCATCTACACGATTCGACGAATGCAGATGGGTATGTATTCTTGATACCCATGGATGTGGGAGGTTAAAAGATACGTGTTCTTCGATCTTTTGCAGTCAATTATAAACACCTAGGAATCTTAGAAAGGTTGCAAGGAAGATTTTGATTGCGTCATAGGTTTAAATATGTGTATTGAAATCGCTATGTGGTTGGTTACCTTTGAAGATGTATTAATTTGCATCAAAATGGTCTTTATCTTGATAATATTTGCCCACTATATATTTGCATAAAGAAAGCATTTGCTCACCTATTTTTTGAGTGCAGGTATACTACAAGAGTTTGACAAGAAATGGAAACTTGAATGGGGTTTGAATTTCTAATACCTAATTCGTAGACTTGAGCAGATTGGCTCTCCGAGCCTGTACAGGATAAGAATATACGAACTGTTTATTTGCTTCTATGTTGCGGCAAAGTTGAAAGAGTGGGAACTTAATAATCTTTGATGGTCAGGAGATACAAGCAGTGGTTACTGTAACGAAGCTGAATCCTTAATGGATTTGATGGCATGCCCCTCTTGTTGGCTGGCTAAGGCCAATACAGATGGTTCCTATGGCCCTGCCTCTAGTAAAGATGGGGCTGGTTTTATTATTAGATCTCATACTGGTTCTCTTCTGTTTGTGGAGGGTTGTGCAGTTAGGAAGGCTCTTCAATCAGTCCTTATAAGTAATATGCAACAGATCGTTGTCGAGAGTGATTCATTCGCCTTGATCTCTATCCTGAGAAGGGAAGAGATGTGCATGTCTTTCATGAATAAGATATATATATAACATATATTCAGGGAGGCAAATGATGTTATGGATGGCATGGCATTTGGCCTTGGCATTTGGGTTTAAGTTTGCATTTAGAGTCAAGATCTATGCTAACATTGATGCTCAAGTATTTTGTATTTCAGAGTCATTCATTATTGGTTGGTAAAGCTTGAGATTGTTGATCTTTGGCATGAGAATTGTGATTGCTGCATGTACAACATGATGATATAGGAAGGTTATCTTTCAGGGTACGAGTAGATTAATAATCATCAGTTTGGATTTTCTCATACAAAAATAAAGGGGGTGGGAAGGATCATCAATTTGGAGGTTGAGAAATTTAAGACATCAACCATCTAGAAGTTTAGATTATGCATCCAAGCATTGTCCTATCAAAACAATGTCAGCCATAGCAGATTTTCATGTCCCCAAGTCCATGTCAGTCCTCCAAAAACTGGAACCAAATTCCACTTCTAAAGATTGCCCCACCTTAGAGCCTATATAGACCTTTAGATCCCATATGTATATATGTATAAATTCTTCCACTTGGATTATAGAGAATGGAAAGGCATGGGTGAAGAAAAAAGAGGTGCGGTACTGCTGAACTTAAAAGCAAATGGGCATTGGACAATGACAAGTCTGCTGGCCTCTTGCTCACCTAAAGATGCCAGCTCCCCTCATGCAATTCTACAATGATCACAAACTTTCTCTTGTCCCCTTGATAAGGAGGACCACAAGCAGTCGTGACATGCCTGAATGTTTAAGATGGAAATAGAGGACTGTACGGCAAAAAGGGCTGGGAGCTAGTATTCAAACCTCAGAAGTTTGAGCTTCAAAATCCAAGTAGTATCTTATTACATAGGTCCTTACTTTATTGTCCTAATTCTATGTCACAGTCTCTGCGAATGGCTTTCTCTTGTTGGTTTTCCTAATCATGGGACTGTTGGCTAGTTTAATCTGCTTTCTTTTTCCACATATCATTGATTCTGTGCACTGACTTGCTCACTAATTATTGGACCTCATTAAGTAAATCTTTCAACTTCATTAAGCCATAATTACTTCATCAATTGACCGTAATCATCATTAAAGTATGCACTATATGATGCTTATAAATGTCACAACTTAATTGCCGGAGCTTACACACTATGTTGTTAATTTGAATTGGATATAGTTTTTAATTTTAAAGAAGTCAACTTATGCGGTGTGAATCATGGCTTGTGGGTGGTCACAATTAGGTCGTTACCATCAACTCTTCCGTAGAAGCTAAAAACACAGCTGACATGGCATTGAACTAAAAGAAAGATTAATCTTATTTTACTAGTATTGGTCATGGTTCAGAGGTTAGAAAAAAATAAAACCTAAAATGCCACTGTCTTATTCCTTTCCCTCAAGATACCTGAGCAATTTGAACATGGTAGAGATGCCTCATCAATTAGAAGGCATGAATATGTGATAATCTGATTGTACCAAAAAAAAAAAAAAGGAAAGTTTCGTTAGCAACAAAACCCTATATATATATAGGTGTTGCTTGTCAAATATGCACTTCATAAGAGTATAAGTATGGTATAATTGATGAAGCCGTGTAAAGTTTTTGAGAAATGCTGAAGTTTACAATAATCATTTCTTCTATAGAACTTAAGATTCAATCTAGGAGTCAAACAATTGTATCTACTGACTCAGTTAATTTTATGAAAGTTTAGTTCTTAGCATTAATAAGTCAAATGCTTCTGTCTAATAACTTCCTAACTTGCTTGTCCAAATGCAAACCAGCCAGTGGACTGGCTGCAAATCGAAAAATATGCCCTGCTTGGTTTTGGAGATGGAATGACAGTCATAGGTCTCCAAAATAGATGATATCATGGCTATCCAGAGTCGTAAAGTTCTCTACGGTGCAACACATGCACTGTGATGGATCGGAATCCTAAGTGATCCGATAACCTCGTCCACTAAACTATTGGATTAGGTTGCTACCCTCTTTTATGACTAGAAGTTTCCCACTCATTTAGATGGAAAAAGCCATCAAAATAAAGAAGTACGTTAGGTTTGATAAGAAAAGCAGCACATAACATGGGCTGAATTGATTCGATGTGCTTGACGACTAGCTGTGTCTACCGACGAACCATATCTCTTTACCTTGCAATAAAATGGACTTGCCTGAATTATGTGTCATAGCTACGCATGCATGCATAGGTTTTGCTATCTCAGTACTCGATCATCATATTCGCATCTAGTCATTTTGAAGATAAGTAGGAACATTTCTTCCTGTGATAGCCCAAAACGAAAAAAAATAAAACAGGGGATGCAAAACCGGGAAGAAGACTCCCGATAGGAATCTTCTTCTCCGGCGAAACCCAAGCGAATCAGGAATCCTAGGACCCTTCGGAGTCCTAGGACTCTCTATAAGAAGACCCTTCCCCTTTAGACTGAAGATCGACCTCCTCCCTCTCTCTTTCTCTCCGTTTTTCTCAAATCGAAGCCGCGGATATCGTTCGGGTTATCGCCGTGTTTTCTCGCCGGCGAGGTCACCGGAGGTTAAGGTAAGTTTCCCCTCTTCTTCTCCTCTTTCTTCTTCTTCCTCCCCGTGCAATTGTGCGCGACTGCCGGCGACAAAAGTCGCCGATTTCCGGTCGGGAAAGGGACCTCTGTTTTTGGGTCTCTTTTCCTTGAAGTTTCCGGCGCCGGCGATCGGAATTGATCGCCGGCCACCGCTCCTCCGTGACCGGCGGAGTGGCCCCCGTCGGCCGCCGGCCTCCGTCGCGGCGGCCGTGGCCCGAACGGCCGGTCAAGGCCGAGGGGACGCCGGTCCCCTGTTCTGGCGCGGGAAGAACCGAGAAGAAGAAGAAAAAAGAAAAAGAAAAGAAAAGAAAAAGAAAAGAAAAGAAGAAAAAGAAGAAAAAGGAAAGAAAAAGAAGAAAAAAAGAAGAAAAAAAGAAAAAGAAGAAAAAGAAAAGAGAAAAAAAAAAGGAAAAGAAAAGAAAAGAAAATAATAATAATAATAATAATAATATATATATATATATTTATATATATATATATATATATATATGAACAAATAAGTAAGTAAATAAATAAATAAATAAAAAGAAAAATTGAAATTGATGAGAGAGAGAGTTTCTCTCTCTTCTCTCTCTTCTTTTCAGTCTGAACTCTCACTTTCTCTCTATGAAATTGAACTTTCTCTCTCTAGAATTTTCTCTCTCTAGGATATTTCTCTCTCTTGATGGATTCCTCTCTCTCTAAAGTTATTCCTCTAGGATTAGCGTAGTGGGAGGTCTCATCTGATGATTTTGATCGAGTTTAGGAAAGAGTCGATTTTAAGTGAGGTTTTGAGTTGGAATTTGTTTAAATTTAATTTTGAATTAAAATTAATGTAAAAATATAATTTTGGATAATAGGCACGGAAGAATCTCCTAGAAGTTAGTCGATCCGTTCATTCAGTGCTCCATGAAAGGTAAGTAATGAATCATCTTCTCGAGATATTCCATATTTATTCTGAAAATAAGTAATTATTCTCTGAAATTATGCATGATTTATGAAATTATGTTTTGAAAGAAAAGTGCTTTTGAAATGTTATGGTATATTGATTTATGCACATGTTTAGTGAAAGATTATGATATATATTGTGGTACTAAGTATTTTGATATAGATCGGATTTATGCTCTCAGCCTAACTATGTTTCAGTGGGCCCCGCCAATGAGGATTATACGTTGGTACTTTGTAGACCCTGCCAGTGGGGGTTGTGCGCTGGTATTTGTGAACCCTGCCAGTGGGGGTTGTGCACTGGTATTTCTGGACCCTGCCAGTGGGGGTTGTGCGTTGGTATTCTGTGGATCCCGCCAATGGGGGTTAAACATTGGTCATAGTCGAGGCTGTTGAGTTACGAGTGTTTTGAATCGAATCGGATTTATGATTATATTATGTGTGAATTTTTGAAAATATTGGATTTGCATTAAATCAGCATGAAATATATTTTAATGTTATTGCAGCATTATTCTTGAAAATTATATAATATCTGAAATATCTGGTAGAGATGCTTGTTACTTACTGGGCTGTCTAGCTCATTACCTTTCTTTCTATTTTTCAGATTCAGATAATTAATTTCGAACGTGGGAAAAAATTTTGGGACAGAGCTTTTAGAGGCGAGATTTAGCATTGTCAACACTTCATTGAACTTAGATCTATTGTTTTGTTTTAGCAAAAATTTTATTGGATGTAAGACATTTGATTTAATTACTTGAATTACAGTTGAATAATAATTATTTGAAATTATTCCGCTGCGATGCATTGATATCGTGATGAGATGCCTTGCATGCTTATGGGAGAGAGTTCTTCATGAGTATGCGGCGGTTGCCGCGACCCTCGATCCACAAATCTCAGATCGGGGGCGTGACAATTAATATGGTATCAGAGCATAAGTGGATAAATTATGACACATAGAATTTAACATAATATGAGTGTAGGTGGGTAGACATTAGGAATATTGGGACGTTAAAGTATGAGCATCATAATAAACTCAGGGAAGAGTCTATGCGCTTACTCAACAGAATCCACAGGTTTCCAATACAATGGTGACAGGTATGAAAAATTTCGAGGTCGAAATTTCTTTTTAGGGGTGAAGAATGTGATAGCCCAAAACGAAAAAAAATAAAACAGGGGATGCAAAACTGGGAAGAAGACTCCCGATAGGAGTCTTCTTCTCCGGCGAAACCCAAGCGAATCAGGAATCCTAGGACCCTTCGGAGTCCTAGGACTCTCTATAAGAAGACCCCTTCCCCTTTAGACTGAAGATCGACCTCCTCCCTCTCTCTTTCTCTCCGTTTTTCTCAAATCGAAGCCGTGGATATCGTTCGGGTTCTCGCCGTGTTTTCTCACCGGCGAGGTCACCGGAGGTTAAGGTAAGTTTCCCCTCTTCTTCTCCTCTTTCTTCTTCTTCCTCCCTGTGCAATTGTGCACGACTGCCGGCGACAAAAGTCGCCGATTTTCGGTCGGGAAAGGGACCTCTGTTTTTGGGTCTCTTTTCCTTGAAGTTTCCGGCGCCGGCGATCGGAATTGATCGCCGGCCACCGCTCCTCCGTGACCGGGGGAGTGGCCCCCGTCGGCCGCCGGCCTCCGTCGTGGCGGCCGTGGCCCGAACGGTCGGTCAAGACCGAGGGGACGCCGGTCCCCTGTTCTGGCGCGGGAAGAACCGAGAAGAAGAAGAAAAAAGAAAAAGAAAAGAAAATAAAAAGAAAAGAAAAGAAGAAAAAGAAGAAAAAGGAAAGAAAAAGAAGAAAAAAAGAAGAAAAAAAGAAAAAAGAAAAAGAAAAGAAAAGAAAAAGAAAAGAAAAGAAGAAAAAGAAGAAAAAGGAAAGAAAAAGAAGAAAAAAAGAAGAAAAAAAGAAAAAGAAGAAAAAGAAAAGAGAAAAAAAAAGGAAAAGAAAAGAAAAGAAAATAATAATAATAATAATAATAATAAAATATATATATATATATATATTTATATGTATATATATATATGAACAAATAAGTAAGTAAATAAATAAATAAATAAAAAGAAAAATTGAAATTGATGAGAGAGAGAGTTTCTCTCTCTTCTCTCTCTTCTTTTCAGTCTGAACTCTGACTTTCTCTCTCTGAAATTGGACTTTCTCTCTCTACTTTCTCTCTCTAGAATTTTCTCTCTCTAGGATATTTCTCTCTCTTGATGGATTCCTCTCTCTAAAGTTATTCCTCTAGGATTAGCGTAGTGGGAGGTCTCATCTGATGATTTTGATCGAGTTTAGGAAAGAGTCGATTTTAAGTGAGGTTTTGAGTTGGGATTTGTTTAGATTTAATTTTGAATTAAAATTAATGTAAAAATATAATTTTGGATAATAGGCACGGAAGAATCTCCTAGAAGTTAGTCGATCCGTTCATTCAGTGCTCCATGAAAGGTAAGTAATGAATCATCTTCTCGAGATATTCCATATTTATTCTGAAAATAAATAATTATTCTCTGAAATTATGCATGATTTATGAAATTATGTTTTGAAAGAAAAGTGCTTTTGAAATGTTATGGTATATCGATTTATGCACATGTTTAGTGAAAGATTATGATATATATTGTGGTACTAAGTGTTTTGATATAGATCGGATTTATGCTCTCAGCCTAACTATGTTTCAGTGGGCCCCGCCAATGGGGATTATACGTTGGTACTTTGTGGACCCTGCCAGTGGGGGTTGTGCGCTGGTATTTATGGACCCTGCCAGTGGAGGTTGTGCACTGGTATTTCTGGACCCTGCCAGTGGGGGTTGTGCGCTGGTATTCTGTGGACCCCGCCAATGGAGGTTAAACGTTGGTCATAGTCGAGGCTGTTGAGTTACGAGTGTTTTGAATCGAATCGGATTTATGATTATATTATGTGTGAATTTTTGAAAATATTGGATTTGCATTAAATCAGCATGAAATATATTTTTATGTTATTGCAGTATTATTCTTGAAAATTATATAATATCTGAAATATCTGGTAGAGATGCTTGTTACTTACTGGGCTGTCTAGCTCATTACCTTTCTTTCTATTTTTCAGATTCAGATAATTAATTTCGAGCGTGGGAAGAAATTTTGGGACAGAGCTTTTAGAGGCGAGATTTAGATTGTCAACACTTCATTGAACTTAGATCTATTGTTTTGTTTTAGCAAAAATTTTATTGGATGTAAGACATTTGATTTAATTACTTGAATTACAGTTGAATAATAATTATTTGAAATTATTCCGCTGCGATGCATTGATATCGTGATGAGATGCCTTGCATGCTTATGGAGAGAGTTCTTCATGAGTATGCGGCGGTTGCCGCGACCCTCGATCCATAAATCTCGGGTCGGGGGCGTGACACTTCCCTTCCAGACGTCCATTCTAAATATCAAAGCCTAGAAAGTCTACTAGAGCTCCTGCACTCTCCCAGGTAGCAAGATAGCAATATGTCGGAGTCCATAAGTGCATGCACTCTATATGTCGATGTTGCAGTTATCAACCGCACCCTGCTTGTTCTCAAACCAAAGACAACAATGCCAGCACCAAGAGTTGCAAATTCTAACCCAAAAAGGTTGAGTCGTTTGAATATATCTAAAATGAATAGGTCTGAGTAAGGATTTTGTCTAATTGGGTTGACTTAGATTAATTAAGACTAAACTAATTATAGATATGTCGAGTTTTATTTGAACTTAAATTTGATGAGGCAACTCAAGGTGGACAAACTAGATTTCTGGTTGGTGTAATGTGCTTGTTTTCTTTATACCCCAAAAGAAGAAGAAGAAGAAGAAGAAGAAGAAGAGAGAGAGAGAGAGAGACTCCTAAGATATTGGTAGCAGCATTGGTGGTTTACTAATTAAGACTTCATTCAAATAGTATCAGAGATTATATAGCTAAAAGCAAAAAATTCTAGAGAATAAAACAGAGTGAATAAGTTTTTAGGAATTTTTTTTTTTTTTTCCTTCACGCTACTTTTATAGCATCTCCAGCATTTTTGAATCTCCAATCCTGGATCCACCCTTCTTGACCTTTTTTTTTTTTTAAAAAAATATTTCTTAAAATGTTTGGCTGGCAAGTGGAATCCTAATCGAATTTATAAGTTGAATATGGATTCATGTGAATTAAATGGATTGAAAATGGTTGATTTATTTCGCCAATTACAAATGAACTCGCACTTGACCTAACTTGAGCCCTATTGAACCTAACCTAATCCTCTCTTTAGTTACTAACCCCTCTTTTATGTCCAATATATCAACTATTAATTTTTTTTGAGAAAAAAAAAAAAAAAAAGGTTTTGCATATGTGATTTGGAACCTCATACATTTCCTTTCCTTGCCTGCTCCAGATAAAATAGGGTCCACATGAAGCACCATTTTAATAGGCGATCTTGCATTGTAGTTAACAATGTGGATACGTGCAAGAGCACGTTATCTTTTGTGATAAATGATTTGTACTATAGTATATTGTGTAGCGCTCGATAACCATCATCAAGAGATGAACGGTTATCAAATAAGATAGTCTTACGTGCCATACACGGCACGTCGCTGTTGATAGTTGTCCACTTTTTGATGATAATTATCGAATACCGTATTATATTTTATAGTACAAACTGTGCGTCACAGAAAATCCTGGATCCATGTGGAGGTGGCCACTGGGGATCGTCGTTCGGTGGGAGATCATCTCCCTTTAGAAGCAATGGGAGTCACTTCTTATTGCAGCCTTGGCCTACTATTATGAAGTCTAGGCCATATTTTTCATTGGAACGTAGCATGCCGGCTAATTAAATTAAGGTGGGGGAAGGTGAGAGGTGATGCCCCGCCTCATGTGGCTCCCAACACTTTTCATTTGGAAAAGACATCCATTTGGGCAGTTGAAGGTAGGTCCCATGAAGCCCTTAGGTCATGGAGTGGAGGGACAATTGGAAGCTTGGGCTAATAAGCTCTAGACACGTGTTGCAATTAAAGGAGAGGGGAACCGGGTGCAGTCCTGCCCTCTCTAACATATGCCATTAAGTTGAAAGGTATGCATCCAAGCATTAAAAGGGGGCTTCAATTGAACAGGATAAAGATAAAGGAGCATGGAGATGGAGTAGCTCAAGCTCAGGCATATTATTGAATGAGAGGAGACTTTCTATGAGCTCACATGAAGCTGATAGAGGAAGCCGGTTTTAGTCTTTCAAGGACATTAGGCACCACACCAGGGGGCAGTAGCCTTTTCCTATTGGAAATTGATGTGATTATATGAGACAAAAGAAGCATGGTGGCAACCACCTACCAGACAAACATAGCACCCATGGAATTGGACACCATAAAAATATTATGTGCAACAATGGAATTAGGAGGGAATCATGCAAACATAGGTGAGGAAAATCTTGGGATTTTTATGTGAGGAAATGAGCACTAAGTAAATTCTCAAAGCATCAATGTACATGAAAAGGCAAGAGTCTGTAGCACCTATCTACTGACTATTAGAGCAGGTTGTTTATAGGCACCATCAAAAAAAGGAGGAACCCTAGCTATCCGTTTCTTTTTTCCTTTTGAAAAGAGGAAGTGTGGGCCTTTAGGGTCAATTAGGGGAAATTAAGTAACCACAATTTGCATGAAAGATTAGGCAATGGCACTCTTTATGTTTTGAGAGGGAGTAAACAAAGCCACTTATCCGAATTAAAATAAGCATATGTAAGTATGCTATTTATGCTAGGGTTATAAAAATCTAAGGGCCTTTGGAGCAAACCAGCCCAAATCCCATAGAAAGAAAAAGACCTGCTGACATGCCCTTAAAAATAGTGGAAGTGAAAATTTTTCACTTCTATTTTTTTCAAAAATAATAAAAGTTATTTAAAAAATAAAAAGCAAAAACAAGATAACCAAATATATTTTCTAGATTATATTCCATATTTCTATTTAAACAAAGAAAAAAAAAAACAGATAGCCCTTTTTTTTTTTTTTTTTTTTTTTTTTTATGCGTGTGTTTTGTATCACAATGCATATGCATGAGCATTTCTTCTCTTCGGTAATGAGCTCAAGCTTTTTCTTGCACTACTACTCAAAAGTATAATAAAGATATTTAGAAATCAATTGAATGAAATTATAACCTATATTATAACGCAAATTGTGTCTAAAAGAGAACCAGAATAATTGGTAACTTCTTCAAATAGATTTACATTACTCAAACAAAAAGAGAGGGGCCATGCAATTGCAAACTTGTCGCTATAGGAGGTTTTCCTCTACTTTTTTAAGCTCGGGAGCCGGCCGTATGAGCTTTATAGAGTGCTTGTGCATGTTAACTGACTCAATTTCACATTATTCTTACAAATTGTGGACCCATCTATCATCCTTCATTATTTAAGATAACATGGCCATCAATCTGAAGTGGTCCATGATGGGCCACACTTTTGCTTGATTAGAAAGCCCATCAGCCCCTCCGGAAAGATTAAGCCCGAAAAATTTGAACCTTGGAGAAAAGATACCAAATTGGAGGGGACAGGGGGTCCTCCTGCCCATCTCTATCTCAGTTGTCATTCACCAAAGCGTTGAGGCTCATATGACTTTCTAATTACTCCATTGTGAATGGATTCCCTCAAGCAATCATGATGATGAAATGCAAGTGCTAAGCCCACTTACTCCATCTAATGCAGCAATGATATGCGACCCATGATGACAACTAGAATTGCGGTTAGTCTTGTAGACAGGTATCCGATTAGCATCCAACCTGATTCAGGCTCCAACTAGACTTAAAATTAGATTCATAGGTTCCATGAGAATCTAAAATCTAGGTTTAATATTATAGTGTATGAGTTTGATTAAGCTGAATGCATCAGTGCAGGTTTCACCCAACTCGACTATATTAATGGGGCCAAAAGTCGAGTTAAGACCCACAAGCTATTTCAGTTGGCCCCATGACAAGTAGGTCCCACCCATTTGCAGTCATCATGATGACATGTTTCCCATCTCTTGACTACTTTTGCCCTCACTTTCCTAACTAGATGTTGTCATGCTTAGTCTGTTCCTTGAATATTTTAATCTGCATGTTATAATGGTCGTATTGACCCTCCTAACCAACCAAGTTTCATGCCCCCTTCCCCTGATTAGGGTTGAGGCCCACACTTTAAAAGTGGACAAACAATGCCCCGATTGGTGATGGGTGACAGGTTTACCTTTCTTACATCTTATCTGAACACTGTCTCATGTGTACCTTAACCCCCCCCCCCCCCGCCCCCCCACACCAAGCCTCCTTCCAAAAGACGACTAAGCATGGCTTATATTGTTTAGACATGTTCTTTTCCTTTCAAATGATCCTATATCAACTCATTACTGGCCATTTTCTTTTCTTACTGCAAATATAATAATAATAATTTATAGTAAGCATTGGATTCTAGAGGAGCATCCTTGTCCTCATCTCAGTCTGTAACTAAAAAACAAAACTCAATACTGTGCCATTCAGAACTGGAACGCCTGGCCGAGTCAAGACTAAAAAAATAAAAAAATTAAAAATAAAATCATGCATTAAACTACAAGATAATTATAAAAGTTCTACATGAGTGGAATTCATTATGCAATTCAATGATAATTTAGTTGACTATAAGTCACCGAATTGACTTCATAAGGTTTTCTAGATGGAAATAGAGATGACAAATAATTTGGAAATAAATTCAAAGTACTACAACACACTTTGAACAAACTAATATGAATTGTAGAGCTTTATTTGAAAATGATGTGATAAAATATGCATCAAAGTAGTGATGGCACCGGTATGATAATTGAATCAGTAAAAATGTCTTTTAAGAAGCACAGCATTGATAAATTAATAATATTGCCTAATCCTAAATATAAGTTAATATGAACAATGCCTATTTTGTCCTTAGAGATTGTTGTGGTAGAATTTCGTCTCAAGATTTGATTGACTGGAGTTGGGTAGCGACGGTAGATCGGTGACGACAGAACCTGCAAGAAAAATTTTCGATCGGATGTAATTTTAACAGAAATCCTCCGACACTCAAGATAGAATTCTTGACAACAGAGGAAAGGAATGAGTGTGTTGAAAGAGAAGAGATTTCATACCATGCGAGTCCTTTGTGAGCCTTTATTTATAAGCAGAGACTGAAAAGTCTTGAAAAGAAAGTAGAATCAGATGGTTAGCCTTGACTTACCTGGAAAGATTTGGTTGTTATCTTCTTCCTTATCTGCCTATCGTTAGCTATTATATCATGATCGTTTGAATTTTGAAAGAGACGTAGAATTTTCAAATCAAGTCAGGTCCGACAAGGGTGATCTAGGATCGGCTGAAGATCGGATCCGAATTCATTTATCTATATCTTCGGCTTGGACAAAATCATCCTCAATATAAGCCCTACTCTTAAGTTCGAGCCAAAATTGATTCGGACGAAAGGAGTATATCGAGTCGAAGCTGCTGAAGATGTGGGGCACATTCTTTTATCTCAGTTTTGATCACTGAGATCTTCGTTGGCTCTGCTCGCTAAAAAGTGAGGGGCCTCTGCCATGGGCCATTGGCTCGCTGAAAAATGAGTGGCCTCTATCATGAATCGTTGACTCGCTGAAAAGTAAGGGGCCTTCGTCATGGGCCGTTGGCTCTTTGCTTGATAGCCTGATCTTGCTCAGATTTTTTTTCTGATGACTTCAGCCTTTTGATGACCTTTTGAGGTTGACCTTCTGATAACCTAGGCCTTGGGCGGTCTTTACTTCAGCTTGATTTTCACCTCATCTTTGGGTTTGATATCTACCGTGGTCTTGTTTAATTTTTGCCTCAACTCATGTACTCAAGGACCTGTTGTCCTGCAAGAAAAAAATAGAATAGTGGAAGGGGCTTAGGATCCTCTTATTATGAGAGTTAGAGTTCTGTTTGAGAGCCCTTAAGTTACACTTAATTCCTATTGTTATTTGTTTTGGTTTGTTTCATCTTGAGCTTTGCTCCAGTTTGGCTTTATTTGTGCTTCGATTTTGCCTTGTTTTATGCCTTGGTTCAATCTTGATTTTAACTTCAGATTTATTTTTGACTTTGAATCAGCTTGATTTTGACTTCGGACTAGCTCAGTATGGACTTCGGATAGGTCTGGATCTGGCTTCGGACTGATCTTTATTTTGACTTTAGATGGGCTTGATCTGAGCTTTGGATCGATTTGGATTTGGCTTCAGACTGACCTAAATCTTGCTTCGAATCAGGCCTTGATTCTGGTTTCTATATAAACATGTGTTTCAGATTATAGAAAATATCATCGTAACTCCTATCTTTCCAACACATCTTATCCTTCCAATGCGGTGAGTGTACATGTCAATCAACGTTGGCATATCATACTTAATAACATAAGCAATATCCAGGATATCAATCCCACAACCTAGCACATCCATTGCTACAAGAATATTGAACCGCCTACTCCTGAATTCCTCAAGGTTGATCCTACGACTTCCCTCTATGAACGATTGTCACCCTATAGCCCAATCTGTCCAAGTCCTTGGCCTTTACATCCACAGTCTTTTCGTGTTATAGAACACAATGGCTGTCTTATCATCGAGGTCACCGAGTAGCTTTTCAAGCCTGGGCATCTTCTCTGACTCCTTCACTATGATCACATGCTGGGTAATGAGATCCGTGGTCTTCCTAGCTGGCAAGATCGACGACATCGATGGGCATGACGGCTTCAAAGGCTTGAACCTGGGTGAGATTGGTGACTTCAGCAGGTGTGGTGGCTTCGGCTCCAGCAGAGGATGTGATGCATGCGTAGGGGTGATCTTAGGGTCACCAATGGGTTGTTTCAGTATGAAGATCTGTTTCGATTGGATCTACTTCTATCGGGCCTACTTTAGTCGGGCTTGTAGGAGGAGCATGATGTCGTCCATGGAGGGTAAAATTGGCGGTGCTGAGTTTGTGGGAGCAAGATCGGCTGCGATAGCTTGCAAAGGAGAGATCGGTCATAGAGAGCATACGGGGAGTTCGAGGCCACTTGCAGACGGCCTCAACACTGACAGATGCGAGGGCACGCATGAGGAAGATGTTGGGTCCATAGATCCGGCAAGGGTTGGTCCCGTCAGCAAGCTAGGTATGCCTGAAGGCTTTGGGACTGATAGCTGGTTGCCTTGGCTTCGATGGAAGCGGCTTTGGCCGCATCAGAGGCATGCGTGGATGCTCCAAAGGATCTTGGGTTGGTGGTGGTTTCGAATTGGTGGTAGGGGAAAGTCCGGATTCACCATAGCAAAGGTGGAGGTAGGTTTTGTCGATGTTCGAGAGCGAGAGGTCGGGAGGTTTTGGTGCCTATGAGGGTCGCTGGGGCAAATGGCTGTATGTTGGCCAATCAGCAGTTATTGCCAGTGCTGAGGAATTCTTTACTGAAGGTAGTGGGATGGGTTACCATCAGGGATCCATCGGCTGCTGCTACTTCGATCGAAGATCATTCTCTATGGTGCCGATTGGTGTCTCAGGCTTCTCCTCCTTGGCAGACTGATTGCAACAATGAAACTGGAGGCCATGCTGCAACTAGGGACTCCCGCGTGTGCTGCTCATCATCATGCTTTATGGTCTCTACCACCTTCTCAATTACAAAGTATGTATAGTAGAATACCACTTCGAAGCGGCTTAATTATGCTTACATTGGCTTCGGCCATAAAGTGCCTCCATAAAATCTTTGGTCCTTAGACAAAGTGAATGAAGAGCTCCGACTAGGCATCGGGCTGGCTCTTGTCCATGGCATTCTCAAACTGGGAAATTTTTTTACCTCGACCTTGGATGCTTATAAACTTATGGTCCCGTACGAGAGAGAGCAAATAAAATAATGGATGGGGGTCTGGCAGCCTTTTATCGTAAGAATTTTTTAAGAGTTCTTTTTTCTCTTAGAGCTTGTTTTCTTGGAATCTTCTTGGTCCGTGATTTGAACATCGAAGTACAGAGATTCCCATAACCTCCTTCCTAATTGTAGTCTTCTTATTTTGATTCTCACAAGAATTCAAATTTCAAAATATGGGTGAGGGAGCATGGATTCATATTAATTTTAGGGAGCAAAAATTGAAGGATTTTTGCAACCTTCTTTATTTGAATATTGCGATCTCCTTCCTTGCTTGGCTACTATGATCTCTTTCTCCGTTTGGATCCTATCAAAAATTCAAAATTTAAATTTTAAAATGAGAAAGTGTGAACAATTTAGAAATCAAGAGATCCTCAATATTTTCTCTCTGATTGCGATCTCCTTTTTCGTCCGAAGCCCCCCAACTTCAAGTCCAATTATGATAGTATTCGGGGGCTGTTAACTGATAAGATCTGATCTGATCAGTATATGACCAATTTGGAGAGGATCCGATTGGTATTTAGTTGATTTGAAGGCAGTCAGATTCGATCGACATTGGCCGATCTGTAGATTGTCGGATCTAATTTGTATTTGATCGTCCTGTGGATAATCAAATCCGATCGATGTCAGAGCAGTGTGATGAAACTTCTCTCATTGAATACTTATTCCTTTCTATAAAGGGGCCTGAGCCCTTCCTCTAATGCCATTCTGTTGTGGCAGAATTTCATCTCAAGATTGAATTAACTGGAGTTAGACGGCAACGGCAGGTCGGTGATGACAGGACCTACAAGAAAAATCTCCAACCGAATATGGTTCTGACGGAGATCCTTCGATGCTTAAGTTAAAATTCTAAACAATAGAGGGAAGGAGTGAGCATATTGGGAAAGAGAAGATTGCATACCATGGGGGTCTCCTGTGAGTCTTTATTTATAGGCTGAGGTTGAAGAATCTTGAGGAGGAAGGAGAATCAGGCGGTTAGTCTTGACTTATCTTGAGAGATTTAGTTGTTATCTTCTTCCTTATCCACCTGTCATTAGTTATTATATCATGGTCGTTTGAATTTTGAAAGAGATGTAGAATTTTCAAATTAGGTCAGATCCGACAAGGGGGACCTAAGATCGACTGAAGATTGGACCTGAATTCATTTGTCTATATCTTCGACTTATATGAAATCACCCCAGATGTAGATTAATAAATATTAAATTTATTTAACATATTAGAATCACCACATCCACATTACAACTGCGAGCAAAACCTCAATATAATTTTCACATTAGATTGGGTTCTTGTGTTAAAACTGTGACATCAAAAAGGAATATTTTTCAAATAGGAGTTAAATATAGATATAATACTACAAAACACGGACATCAAGCATACACTAGAGGTAAATATTATCATCACTCATTTTTAGGCATTTAATAAAGTGTTCCATGATGTGTACACATAATTTAAGGTTTAAATTACTAGGATCATGAGATAACTATGAAAGATTTGATGCAAATGAATTATCTGGTTTGTGTTCATGCAGCAATAATAGATCAAAATTTTCAGACTTTGAAATCATGACGTAGGTTGTGTAAAAAAGTGTAAGCTTGTGCATCAAATATGGATAAATATTGATATTTATATTGAATATGGAGAAAAAAAGCTTTATTATGTTTACATGGGATGCAACTAAGTTGTTATTTTAGTATCTAAATAGATTCAACAATAGGCTTAATTAGGGTGCATTTGGTTACACTTTTTGAATTTTAATTTTTAAAAAATATTTTTTTTGATTTTTGCTATTAAGTAAAAGTAAAAAATAAAAAATATATTTGATAACTATATTGCTATAAAGCAAAAAACAACGTCCGGAGATAATAAGTGAAGAGTTCGATGAGGAAAAAGGATTCAGGAAAGGAGGGAGAAGGAGAAGAAGAGGTGAAGAGCTCGATGAGGGAGAAAAGTTCGGGCTTTTTACCTTTTCGTTTGTTATTTTAGATGCGCGGAAGCAAAAAAAGTAAAAAATTAAGTTTTGAAAAGTAAAAAATTTTTATTTTGCATATAAAGTAATTATTTTGATTATTTTGATTTTTAATTTTTACTTTTTTATGGTGTTACCAAATATTATTTTTTGATTTTTATTCTTTAAAAATTAAAAAGTAAATATATATATATATATATATATATATATATATATATATATATATATATATATATATATATATATATATATATTACGGCTAACCAAATGCACCCTCATTTATTCATTGTTACATCATAATACAAATTATTTTTTGAGAAAATATAAAAATATAAATTTAAATAATATTTTTTGGCCTTGCTTGGTTTAGATGCAAGTACCATTTATTGGGGACCAGGACCATAGGCGATGCTCTTTTTTTTTTTTTTTGATAGAAACATAGGCGATGCCTTTGCAAGCATGGTTCTACATGTAGTTTACCTTTTAACAACTGATTAATAGTCTATTTATTTGAAATAAATCCCCCATGGAAATGCACGATAGAAATCCAATTTAAGTAGCATGCAATTTCTACACTATTAAAGAGAGCTACTTGGGTGGCTAAGAGAAATATGGCTCAACAACAAGGATACTTATTTAATCTAAAGTTAAGCAAGTTCCAATACCAATCACTTTGTGTAGCTTGTATGATAATGAGCACCCTTTACTCATTATAGGCCAAGCTTCTCTCCAATCAAGGAATTAAACAACCTTTCATTGGGTTCAACCTCATCAAACTTGAGTTACCTTTTGCACCAACTGCATCATAACTCAAGTTAGAAACCCTACAAATTTTTTGCCTCCATTATTGGAGATCATCACGTCCACACTAGCACCACCAAAAGAGACAGCCATGGATGACCCTCCCCCATCCCCTAATGCCTATGAGCTAGACACTAAAAGGTATCATTTTTATTCGCTAGACGAGCAATAATTGTATCAGAGGAGCATCCAATCATTCTCACAAATCCACATAAGTACACTTCAAACCTACTTTTTTGAACAACTACTAACCCAAAAAACTGACACTAATCATCCTATTTCTCTTAAAATAATGCAATATTTAATCAGCTCCACTTTTAATGCCCTGTCCCAAGGATGGTAGCAGTTCCCCACTATTGAATGCAGGCCTTAAAGTATTATTATTCTCACGCTGCCATCCGGTCTGACCGAACCGGGTCCGTGCGGAGGGGGCCGGTATGGACCGAGTGTGGGCCTTACACGTGTACAGTGGGCCCCATTTGCGCAACCCTAGGCGGTCGTATCGTAGGACACGTGGCAAATGCGACTGTTCTCGGGCACGCGTGTGGGGACGTGAGCAAGAGAGGGCTAGAATTGTAAATTTGTGCTAAACGACAAAAAGATATCCCCTCGAGAGGATAAATGTTGGGAGGACGACGCCGGGACCCAGCTGTAAATTATGGTAGCCGCAGTCGAGGAATTTACGGATGGACCATCATTGCCATTGTTGTAATTATGGGAAGAATCGAGGGTAGATTTTAAAACTGGGAGTTGAGTGGGACCCGGCTAGGACTTAGGAGGTTGGGTGCGACCGTGCGAATCTGCAGGAAAATCCGTGAACTCACCGCGTCCCACTCCGTGTTTGCATGCCGAGCCGTTCGCTTGGGTGCTCGCAGACCAAGTATGGCTCGCTATCTACTACTACTAGTACTGGTATTATTAATATTTATTCTTTTTTTATTCTTATTATTTTAAATGATAAAAAGAGAATTAAGATCTATGAAAAAATATGTGCCATGGCAATCTCTCAGCTTTCTAGGATGGTTATGGCTCCGCATGAAGTTATTGGATTCCTATTGTTTTTCTTTATAATGATACATAAGTGCACAATAATATAGACCGAAACATAGTTTTTAAATTATTTTTTTGACCAATTCTAATGTGGAAAAAAATAATATATATATATATATATATATATATATATATATATATATATATGCATATTGATTTTTCAAATTGTGTAATTACATTTATAGGTAGGGTAATCATTCAAGAGTTGTCCAGACTTGATCTGATATTGTTGGTTGACATTAGTGATGTTTACATATTGACCCATAAGTTTAGTTTAATAATATTTCAAATTGTATCACGCGAATGAGCCTATCTAACAATTTTGATTTGGCTTATCTCTATTCATCCTGTTAACACATCCAAATTAATGCGCTAAAGCTTTTCTTAACAAATAGAACTAGATCTATCCATCATATTAGGTTATCACATTTGAGCCATACTTCATATAATTGGAATAAAGCCTCGTATACGAATATAAAAAAAACCATGTTAAGTTGCAAAATATATAAAAAAAACCATGTTAAGTTACAAATCATGAAATGATTTGTAGTCCCTTTGTTTTACAAAGACGATCTCATACTATTTTTAAAGATCAAGTTTGTTATAAATAAGTAACTTCTTAGAGAATTATTGATTTTTTTTTGAATAACCAATGGATATTACCATTTTATATATTTAGTTCTTAAGGATTATACGAGTTAGACATGGACAACAAATATAGTTGGTGGGAACCAGTAATCTAGATTTAAATTTTATAATTTTTTCAATTTTCATGATTTCAATATATTTCATTTTGTTCATGAATTCCAGGATCCTTATTCTCTATTAATTTAAGAACATTTTTATTCTTTTGGAACTTTGGTTATTATTTGTTGATGCTAAAATCCTATCCAAATATGGTCGTCCGGAGGGCGTTGGTCAATCTATAGAGAAATACTGATCTATATACAAAAAAAAGAAAAAAAGCTCGTCCATTTGGCTCCGACTAAACTCTTTGGTCATTATAATAATAATAAAGAGAAAATATAAAAAAAGATTAGAGTAACATAGAATATCTCTCTATTTTAGTCGGCCTAATTTTAATATGTATTCATCTCAGTCTTCTCAGGTTGGCCTTTTAGCTTTGGTTGGCCTTTGGGAGCTCGACCTCAATCTCCTCATCACGGAGACACCTCAAGCTTGATGACTTGATCTCAGGCTTTATATCTCAATCGCGATCTTCTCACCTTAGCATTGGCTTTTACTTCGGTCTTAGTATCACCTCAGCCTTAGCTTTCACTTCGGCTTTAGCCTTTATCTCGGCCTTAGCTTTCACTTTATTGTCAGCTTTTACTTTGATCTCAGTTATCACTTCGCCTTGGCTTTTACTTAGGCCTTAATCTTCACCTGGTTCTTGGCATTTACCTTGGCACCGTCTTTACCTCGATCTAAACCTTCACCTTAATCCCTATCTTGGGTTTCAACTTAGTCTCAGCTTTTACCTCAGCCTTGGATTTTAGCTTGGTCTAGGTCTTCATCTCGACCTCAGTAGCTCGTTGATCTGCTGACTTACAAAAAAGAAAAAGCAAAACAATAGATGAAGATTTGAGAGCCTCTCATAATGAGAGAGTTTTCCTCTGAAAGCCCATTATTTTGGGGTCCTATCGGTCTATTTATGTAGGCATAAGAGCAGGAATCCATTATAAATAGTAGAGGAAATCAAAGGATGAGCAATAACTCTTTCCTTATGAGCTATAACTATCATTTTTTTTTTATCCTTGTAACTGCCCAGAATTAAATTCTTTCAAAATTACTGGCCACATGTTCATCTATGATAGGCAGGTTTATTTTATGTCATAGCATGCCTTCAACTTTCGAGCTTAAGCTGTTTTCTCAGATTCAAGCGAAGAAAATAATTAGATTGTTTATTGACATGTTTCATGATCAAACATTTTGAATGTAACTAGAAGTAATTTTGTTGTTGCTTGTACCTTATTTCTTTTATAATACTTGCATTTGAGGTTAATTGAGTGAGGTTAAGATACTTTTAGGCATAAGTTCTAAATGCTCCTGTGGGAGTAACTGTTTCTTTTATCGGGTTTTCTCTTGCCTTGTCAGCTTTCTAATTGTGATCCTAGATGTTTCCGTTGCTTACCTAAAGAGGTTGGGTTATAAAAATAGAGCCGGCCGAATCTTTAATCGATTGAAATTTTGGATACATGTTTCTTTCCATCTAAACCTAATAGAACTTTCCTCTTTCCAGCTGGTGTTGCATCATCATTTGATTCGAGATCTAATTCATAGTTAAGATTTTTCTACACAGCCAGAGGTGTCTTTGTACTTGGATGGATCTTGTCTTGAATTTTGGAGGTATGATTTGAGATAATTACTGATGCGTCAATGATGAAATAGTTGCCTAAGTTACTTAGATTCCATAGAGAAAAAGATGGAATATGTTGTTAAGCTCTTTCTTTGGCGTCATAGAATTCAATTAATGAAAGTTAGTTGAAGATTTGATTTATGTGAAATAAAAATTTAAAATATATATAAATATTAAAAAAAAAAAAAGGGAAATGATCCATAAATACGAAAAATTAAAAGTTAATTAAATAAAACCTTTCCCAATCATGTTCTTTAGCCCGCGTCACCGGTGCTAGGGTCCCACTTTCACCCTCCGTGTCTTTTTTTCTTTTATGAGGCTTCCACCCTCCCTGTCAAGACAAAAGAAAAAGGAAACAGAGCCCTTCCCTTCATTCCCCAGTCCCTTACACCACAACACCGCATCCCAGTAGTTACATCACTTGCCATCCGACCACATATCAGTCTACCAAACCCCGCATAAAGCCGAGCGGTTTGCGACATATGATGGTAACCACACCGCGAGTGGTCAGATCTCCAATCAACGAAAGCATAAAAAAAAAAAAAAACAAAGGAGCATAGTGACAAGCGTTGCAACAAACAATCCACGAAACAATCTGTCTAAAGAGTGGAAGGTGGATTAGCTGTTGGTGGTCCCCACCTGTCATGGTGAACGTTGATTTGCCAATAGAGAGAGGTGTGAGATTACTTGTTGAAAGGGTTGTTCCTATAAATGGGAAGCGCCCAAAAGAAAGCATGAGATGTCTTTTCTGTGGGAAAAAAAAAAAAATGCTATTTTTGGGATGCTTGTTTCGGAGAGCGGCGGTTTTGGAGGAAACTCGGCTCGTCTCGTCTCTCTCTTCTACAGGACGCTGACTTGGTCTTTAAATTGGCTCTGCTTGGAGGCTGAATCAACTCTTCAGGCCCTGCGAGCCCCGTAGCAGTTTCAGCAGGGCTGGACTGCTCTCTATACTGATCGCAGAGTGAGAAAGGAACTACGAGGAGAGGGGCAAGGGAAAGGAAAGGAAATGATCGATCTTCATGGGTTTTTAGTAGTTGAGTGGGGGTAAAGAGGTGGAAAGAAGTGGAAAGGTGCGATCTTTATGGGTTTTTCGTAGTAAAGTTCGGATTTTTGTGTTTGCGGTATGACGTATTGATATTTTGGTCTTTCTTCTTCTTCTTTTTTTGTTATTTTATTTTGGATCTCCCCCCACCTTGTTTTTACTGTCTAACTTGGTTTGGTCTGCTAGTGGATGGGTCGGTCAGTCGGTGTTAGATTCTAGAGGGAAAGAGTCACCACAGAGAAAAATCTTAGAGACGTGTGAAGAATTTTAGTTTATTTGCATTTATGGCTGCTGGTGAAAGGTGATCTTTATATTGGTGGAAGCTAACTTTTTTCCAAGAAAATCTGTCTTTTTTTTATTATTTTTGGTGATTTTTTATGTTTCTTTGTGCGAGGGCTTGGTTTTTGTTTAGTTTTTCAAATGCAGTGGATAAAATAAACAAGTGTTCTTACTTCTTAGTGATTTTATATTTGATTTCTGGTTTTCTTTGAAGAGTTTATAGCAATTGGGTATTCTTTTTGAAGTCTAGAAGCGCCTTGCTGAACTAGAAAGTGGGAGGATTAGAGGGGATTTTGTTGGTTTAGTAATCATAGTTACCCTTTTGCTTCTGTTCTTCTGGTATAAGAACTTTAAAAAATCTAGTTTCCTCTGTTCTAAAACTTAGAAGAATAGGGACTGAGGAGGTCTTATCAAAGAAACCCCTAAAGGGGAAACAGAAGAAAGAATAAAAAGGAGACCTTCGGGTCATTTCTGTTATCTTGGATATGGTTGCTTACCTTTGATGATCACTGAGGAGGATTCTCCAACCAGCCTAGGTGAGCTCATGGTTTTCATTCTTATTTTTTGAATGCCAATTGAGTTGCTGTTGTTTGTTTCTCATTCACGTTTTTGGAGATAGAAAAAGTAACAAAAAGAAATAAGGTTGAGAAGACTCAACTCTTTTATTTTCTTCTACTTTTTGTTCCATTTATTCTCTATATGAAGTATTCAATCTTTTTTTCTCTGGCCATTGCAGTTCTCTTTTTGTGCTTCTGATATCAAAGTTTCCAAGACATTACACTGAGGAGGAGGTATAGAGCAGTTAGCAACAACAAAATCCCCATGTCTGATTACACTTGCCTTCCGTCTCCCACTGCCAATAATAAAAGGCCCACAGCTTCCTCTCTCTTCCCCTCTCCAAGGCTCTTTTCAGGTCTTTCTCCAAAGGGTCCTTCTGATTGTGAGGCTGCCATGAGCCCAACCTCCATACTAGAGACCAAACCCTTCATTGGGAACCCCTTTTTCACTGATAGGAACCAAAGAAGGTCCATCAGGGATGCTATTGCTCCTACCACTGCTAATCAGAGCAGACATCACCCTTGGGACAATGGAGACTCAAAAGCTATTGGACTTGGCCTTGTTGATGCTCTCAACAATGAAAAAATTGATAAGCAAGCCAGCAAGCCAGAGAGCAGGATGGTGCTTTTTGGCTCGCAGCTTAAAATTCAGATTCCTCCTATCCAATCCAGTTCCATTTCTCCATCCGGTTCGATCGAATCTCCTCGTTCACCAATAGAATTTGGCATCAAGACTAAGAATTCCCAGTTGGCTTTGTACTCTCCTGCCCGGAGATCTCCAGTGGGGTCGACCAACATGGAAGCTGTTGTGCCAACTTCTTCTCCTCGCCTTTTCACCGGATGCCTCACTCCAAGTGAGATGGAGCTCTCAGAGGACTATACTTGTGTGATCTCTCATGGTCCAAACCCAAGGACCACTCACATATTTGACAATTGCATTGTGGAGAGCTGTGGTGATGGATTCGTTGCTTTGAGGAAGGAAAACAGATCCTTGGCTGATAATTCGGGCTATACTTCAGATGATTTCTTGAGCTTCTGCTATGCCTGCAGGAAGAATCTGGGGCAGGGAAAGGACATTTTCATGTATAGGTAAGTTTGCTAATTTTAACAAAACTTGTCTTAGCTTTCATGCTGCTGAGAATACTCGTAGTTGCTTTTTAATCTAGTTATAGTGCTTATAACTTGGTACTCTATTTAGGAAAACTCTGCCATGGAATTTCTGTTATAAGCTAGACTTCTATGAGTTGTAAGATCATCACAGACTGGATTTAACTTGTCACTTAAAATTAAAAATCTGCTTTTTTTCCAGTATAGTCCTGAAATATGTAGTTTGTTTTACATTGGCCTTATGTGCTGTTAATTGGTATGCTTATGTTCATTATTTTGGCTGATGCATACTTTTAATCTTTTCTTGCTTTTGGGGTCCAAGAATAATGAACTTTAGAATTTTTTTGCTATGTGGAAATCATGTTTAGAATTCCCTCTTAACGTTCCCATTCCATTTGATCATTTGGGGTCCAAAAATTTCTGGGCAGCCATTGCATCTAACCCTTGATCACAGATTTTTCTTTCTTCTCCACAATCGAGAGCTTAATAAGCTTGTGCCTCAAGTTGGGGTTACGTCAAAAGTTTCCGATAGTTTGTTCTGGTGTTCTTCTACCTGATTTTGAATCCATGGATGTTGTAATTTGCATGACTGACTTGGTATCTTGTCTATGTTATGTTCCTCCTTTTTTTGTGTCCACAACATAATTTCGTATTTGAATTGCCAAATTGCCACTAGGTTCCATGTTCATATACATCTCAATTGTACTTCTTTAATGAAGGCGTAGATACCACAATCCTTTGCCTCTTTAGTTTGTGTTTGTGAGGATGGATGCGGGCATGTATTTAGTCCTATATTGGTTATGCATTGAGTAGATCTTAGATACTTATACAGGATTAAAAAACCTAGATAATGTCTTCTAGCTCATCATTGTAGATGAGGTTCTATACTGTTACAAATACTATTGGAGATAACCTGGTCCATAGCCTATATGAACTAGGGGATACCACAGCATAGACCTATTTGGGTTAATCACTTGCTGATCGTAGTGTTTGTGATTGGATTTATGGTACTTGTGATTCGATTTGAATCGATTTGGATCCTTAGCATGACAAGGATGATATAGATTACATGAGAGAAGTATGGGAAGATCTGTGCGGGCATATATTTAATCCCATATTGGCTATATATCGGATAGATCGTGGGTACTTATATAGGGCTAAGGAACCTAAACAATACCTTCTAGTTAGCCTTTCTGGATGAGGTTCTGGGTTGTTATGGTGCCTGTCTTTGTTTACTAGTATTTCCTTCTCCTAAGTTGGGAAGAGTTTGTGGCACATAGCATGACAACTGAGGCATTTTATTTTCTTCTTTCAGAGGTGAAAAAGCATTCTGCAGCCGTGAGTGCCGTTACCAGGAGATGCTGTTTGATGAAGAGATGGAGAAGTGCTCAGGAGACCTCTCAGATTCCCTCTAGAAGGTAACCTTTTTTGGCGTGCTGTCTTCCTTTTAACGGATGAAAGAAATCCTTGAGCAGCCTTAGACAAGCGTTCTGGTTGTTTCTTATTGTAAATTTCTTTGAGTTATCATGTGGTTGTCAGAATTATGAAAAATTATCTTGTTATATATTTTTTTCTGGATCTTTTTTTCCTTTCTTTATCGGTTTCTTTTCTGCTGCCAATGGAAGAGACTGGTGGTGAGTTATATTGTAGAGACAATATACTGGTTGCTGCTGGACTGTTCGACAGTTTTTGGCTGAGTAATTTATGAATTCCAGATTTATGTTTTTCATTATTGATATATTGTATGGTGGGAAATCCTCATCAAGATAATTTGCAATCTCCTTTTCCACAGGGTAGTGTTAGCACCCACTACCATCACCTTTTCTTATCATCTGTTCATGCCAGCCAATTATGATAATAAGAAGTTGGTAGCATAATCAATTTAGCAGCATGCATGGAATAGGATGAAAATTATGCACTATACACTGTCATCTTATGTATGTCTAATTATATATGTGAAATGGTATGCGTCATTGAATTCGACATTAGATAATCAATTATGTTACCATCAGTGACTTTGTCCTATTAGATTGTCTTATTACAACAAAGAATTACGTGACTATCTTTCTCTGTGTCTTCTCCTTATGGTATGGAGTTTGGTTTCATTCAATTAAACAATTAATGAGATGGTTTATTGAGGCATTAAAATAAGCATACTTCATATCATACAAAGCTGGTAGAATTTATGTATTTGTATCTGTTTAGTTACAGAATAGATGCCATAACATTCTGATTTTTAAGCGTGCAAGAGACACCTTTGTCTGGGCTCTCACCATAAAGCTAATATGTGCAAGCATATCAAAACCAAGATTATTGATGGTTTTTTTTTTGGAGTTTAAAATGGAGTCAGATAGACTTGTAATGGAGAATTAATCCTTTCTTGAGATGAATGGCTGAGTTTGGTTTAATATGGTGCAGAACTTATGTAAAACATATGTTGCACTTTGAAGTGTACTATAATTCCAAAATAAATAAGTTCAGCAGATTTCACAGTATATGTAAAGTAAATTTAATGCTAAAGGTGGTCTCTGCTCGATATCAAATGGTTTACCTAGGCAATAGATTGACAATCAATTTTATGAACTTTTCTAGTACAGTATATGCCATGGTTTATCTGTCTAAATTGTAGAATGAATGAAGTAATCACCAAATATGTAAGTACATGAGGCATCTGGTCTGCACATTTAGCATAAGTTCAGATTAGGCATCTTATGACCGAGACAACGAGCATTTTTTTTCTTTGTATTTATTTTTCTTTGGCCCTATCAATGAAACAAGAAGTAAAAACTAAATATATGAAGGAACCTGTTGCAATAAATGCTTCAAATTTGACTAAATGTGAATCAGAATTTGCAATAACCCCTAAGATTGATTGCATTTTTACATTGGTTCGGTACCCATATCATGCTTGGTCATGAACTTAGGTGGTAGTACTGTAAGACAGGAATATTAACAGTCACAATAGTCCAGTTCATTCAAATACATGACGCCCTTTTTCTTTTATTACATAAAGGGACTTGACCCAACATGCATGCACTAAACTGAAGCATTAGTTTCCCCTGAGCCAGGAAACTTTAACATTCATAATAATCCAGTTCATCCAACCACAGGACATGCGCTTCTTTATTTTTATTAAAGAAAGGGGCTAGATGCCAACATGACAGGCACTTCCAATGGGCCTTTTTTTTCAAATAAAATAAAATAAAATAAAATCCTGATGCTGTGAAAGAGAAGCTCAAAGAACTGGCCTCAGAAACTTTTCAATGAGGAAAAGGCTTCTTTTATAGCAGGCTTGTTGGCTCAGGTTTTGGGACAGCTCAAGACCACCAAATAGAATACTGAGCTATGTTATCTTTAACCCAACCAAAAATGACCATAAATCTGACCCAGCTTTCAACCTGATTAATAGCAACTTGCAAGCAACTCCTGCAGGGGTTGGCAATTGGGATATTCAAGGGTGTGTTCTCTTGACAATTTGTGGATGATACCATTTAATTTGTGAGCTGTTTTGCATGCCTCCCATTCATTATTTACCATTATGAATCCCCTTAAGGCTTGAAGGTTAATTTGGCTATATAAGTGTTTGGTTCTCCATGTTTAGGACCTTTTGGAGAAGATGAATCAAATCCAGAGTGCTTGGCAGTTCTGTCCAATTGCAAGGTGTTGAAATGTTATGCATGTAGGACTGTCTCTTTAACATGATAATTTTGAATAAGTGATTGGCTGAAGAATCTAGATTGTCCGTGGAAGCATGGAGTTTTTTCATCCGGTGTTATATGCCTTCTTTCTTTAACCTCTTGTATAGTTGCTAGATACACCAGATGAGCTTTTATTCAAAAGCTAAAAAATTGTGGTGGGTAGCTATTTTTGTTCATAAAACAGGAAATGGTTTATAAATCAATAGGTTAAGGTGGCTATGTGATTATTGATCTGAGATTTTATTTTGGTTTTATCCAGAAGTTGGTAGGGAAGATATTTCCAGAAAGCGAAGAGATAGTAAGAGCACCATTTGAGATGTTATCACCAAGAGCATCATTTTTTGGAACTTTTATCACCTAAATCCAATCCTTATTTTTGGAAGGGAAACCTTAAGATCGCAGATGGTTTTCATTGTGCTATTAATTGCATCATTGGTAATGGCTGATGGTATCTTTGGGAGGACAGACTGTTGGAAGATTTCCCTAGTTAATTGGATCTATTTTCACTTGTATTTGCTCTACAATTAATGATGAAGGTACAGTGGTGCTGACAGGTTGTTGGGATGGAACAGTTCAGGAAGCTCTAAGGAATATCAGTGAGCAGCAATTTGTTTGGTCATCTATAACTCTATTTTTTGGAATGGGTGAATCCTTCTTCAGATGGGAACAGTTCTGAATGCAGGTGGAGTTCACACCCTATCACTTGTTTTTGTTTTTGCCCTTTTAAGATTCTTGAACATGGCTGGGTCAGTGATGGTTGGACATTTGTAAACTAGAAGACTTTTGTAGCCAAGGATGTTGGAGCATTTACTAGGTTGCTAAGGTATAGGCTTTTTAGTTTTTATAGCTGATAGTATGACCATGTCCATAATTCCTGTGTCAATTGGTCGGGTCGAGCTACCATTTTTCTCGAGGTGTATCTCGGTGGAAATTATTTGGATAATTATGAAGTGTAAGCTTGAGGTCGATGGTTTCATATGGCATCTTTATGGTTAGCATGGCACAAAATAATAAGAACAGGGCCTAACCCCCCCCATCGGATCAAGATGCTCTAGGGGAAGTCCCTGCAAGAAACAAAAGAACTAAATATGCTTATGTATTGAAGCCCGCTACAAAATGAGTGGCCTCTGTGGGATGATTGTCTCTGCTCCAAAAAGTTAAACCATCCAACTCTTCTTGAAAGCCAAATATTTGTAATCTTTTCTTATTGGCATGCTGTGCCTGGAAATGGAGCTTCTGCAACTCTGGTTAACTGAACACGATAACACATTCTAAGGAAGGGATATCAATTGCATGACCACATGCTATTTTATCTTGGTAATGCAACTACGCAGGACCGGGGTCAACTCTTGTCCTTCTATTTGTGGGACTTGGCCGGTTTCATCCTCTGCATGGCCAATTGCTCATACAAAAGCAAGCCATCAATATTAAGGCATGCAAGTCATTGCAGCCAATTAGCATTTTTGAAGTTGTGCATAAGGTAATCACCAAATGTTGAAGCTTTTGAAAGAACTCAATTGTTCTTGGTTCCATCCAAATGATGCTTCTTAACTCCCAGAGATTATGGTGCTGGAGGATCTCCAGTCTTGGCAGATGAGGATGCTTTGGTTCCCCTATAGTCCTGCTTACATTCGCCACCAAGACCTCCAAGGCATTGAAACTCGGAGGCATGCCAAGGTTCTATAGCTTAAGTGCTGGAGTTAAAAGGGTGGTCTCTCTTTGTAGATCATTTATACCAAGCCATCTTTTGCTTTGATGGGTTGAATCTTTGAAGCGCTTGAGGTGATGCAACTTTCGTTCCAAGAGCATGTCAGTAACCCCCAAGTAGGTTCACTCTGTCGGATCTGCCTACCCATACAGAGATACACTTGGTACCCATTGCTTTGATGGCCCATATGGTCCTTTTGAGGCTGAATAGGTATTTGTGATTGGATTTGTGGTATTTATAAGTAAATTTGGATCCTTAGCCTATCAAAGATTTTAGGACTTAAATAGGAGTAGTATGGGAGGATCCATGCAGCATGTATTCAGACTCATATTGGTTATGTACAATGTGGATCTTGGTTATTTATAAAGACCTAAAAAGCTTAAATAATACCTTTTAGTTAATTCTTTTTGGTGAGGATGTAGGTTGTTGCACCCATAAGGTATTGTGAATCGATGTATTATATCTCACAAATGCAAATGCTTTAGTTTTAAGATTTGCCTCAGTTCGGTGAGATAATGATAATATGTTTGCATCGGAGAGGTTGACATATTGAGCTCAACCAAACAGGTGGTATCTGCTGGAGGCTCCATGGGGCTAGAGGAAGGTAGATCCAAGATGTCACGACTGGCATGCATTTAAAAGCCCATATGGACTCAAGAGTTTGGGACGGTAAAATGGTTGCTGGGGTAGTCCACCTATATGGAGATCCATGAGTGATGCTTGTTCTGCCACTGCCATTTTTCTTCTGCTGTCAGTGCATCTCTCAACCTTGTTTTTGCTTTAACAATCCATCTCTGCCTCTTTCTTCCATCATGCTGTGATGCCATCCATAGTGCTAGTTCTCATGTAACATCATCCATTTGCACCTAAATTTTTACTGGACTCCAACGGACATGTTTCCATCCTAGGTCTCATTTCTGCAATCAAAATTATCTATCAAATCTAACCACATTAAAAAACACGTTATAAGATCTTTGGCAGTGTCATGGTCTCTACCCCCAAGCATTCTACTTTGACTGTGTTATCTGCCTCCATGATGCCACCCACCTGTAAAGATCTTGCAGTGATGCAGCAACTTCTGCTTTCTCTCATGGTGGCTACAAGGAGTGCGTGGAATTCCAACTTCGCTTTAGATCCAAGCCCTCTTAAAGGTCATTCATAGCAACAAAGAGTTTTCTTTCAGAAGTTCTAGATGGTTTCTTTCTCTGAATTTGATGACACTCCAAGACCCTCTGCTATGTCCTTTCAAGCTTCTCCAATTAGAGGTCCTTTGATGCCACAGACCAAACAAACCAAAATTGTCATTGATAAATAATGAATTGTTGAGTCTAGTCATCAGAGTTATCTTCCCCATTCTGCCCACTCCCCATATTTCCATACTTCTCGCTATGCCAACTTTGAGGTAGCCATGAACCCTCTTTATATTTATCAAAACTCGAGATGCTAGGAGTTCTCTTAACAAGTTCCAAAGAAATTGATGTGTCATGCAAAGAAGTAAGATACATGATCAGTAGGGCAAATAGAGTATATACAACAAACAAAGATTTAAATGCTTTAGTCTGCGGTCTATGTCCATGGACAAAGAAGATTAGATTAGAGAAAGCTCACTAATGATGGAAGAGTACAACATAAGAAAATCCCACTACAAAATCTCGCCAACATCTGCAAGGCCCAAAACAAGATTGGAAAGTCCCAACACAAAATTTGAACATGAATCCCCGATGGACCAGTTTTGAGACGTCAGGCGTAGTACGTGCGGGGCTTTAACTCTTTAAGCGAAATTCTTTGTACACCGACCGCGGTGTAGAAAATCCGATACGAAGTGCACCATGTTATTCGATTGATCCATATACCACCCTCATGGCATGATGTGATGGATGTTATTTCGCACTAAACTGGCGTCTGAAGGTGCGAAGAAAATAGAGGCAATGCATTGTTCCACTGTTGAATACATTTAATACACGTTATAATCTGCTTTTCAAATTAAACATGATAAAAATATCATTTCCCTCCAAAATAAAGTATTTTTACTATTTTGAAATTTGGTTGGACATTACGAATGCTGCTCTTCTTTGTCTTCTTCCTCATTTTGTTGAGCTTTTGCTTAAGCATCTAGGTATCTAAAGTTTATTCTGTAATGAGAATTGTACATCTGAGGTTGTTAGCTAGCATTTAGATAATATTTCTATTCAAGCAACATGTCCCACTCATTAGGAAATAAATTACCATCTGTAGATCCTTTATTACAACTTTTTTGTAGTTCCTTCATTACAGTAGCTCCTTTCATAGTAAACGAAGTTAATGCATTCAGTAGGTTCAAATGAAATTTTTTTTTTTCGATTTTGAATACAGTATGTCATATAAATTTTTTCAAAAAATTATATAATAAATTAGGATGTCATAATTTCTATTCAGGATAGTTTTTGATAATATATTGACATCCAAGATCAAAATTATGGCATTATAGATTCATATTATGATATTGTAGGTTAAATTATAATATTCTATATATAAAATATCTTTCTAAAATAATTTTAATAATATTATGACATCTTAGATCAAAATTATGACATTATAGATTAATATTATGATATCCTGTAAGTAAAACATCTTGTAAATATATTTTTTGATATTTTTATGATATTTTGGATCAAAATTATGATATTCTATGTTCAAATTATGATATTTTCTATATATAAAATATCTTTCAAAAATAGTTTTGACAATATTATTATATCCTGAATCATAATTATGATATTATAAGTTAATATTATACTATCCTTTTGGTAAAACACCTCTCAAGTATATTTTTTTGATATTCTTATGGTATCTTAGATCAAAATTATGATATTTTATGTTAAAATTATGATATTCTATAGATAAAATATCTTTCGAAGATAATTTTTGTGATAATCTTGCCTGATGGGCCAAAAAGCCCACAAAGCCCATTAAAAAAAAAAAAACAGAGGACGAAGACTCCCAATGGGAGTCTTCTTCTTCCCTAAGTCCGATCAGGAGAAGAACTCCCCGGGGCCATCGAAAACCCCTGGGAAGAACCCTATAAATTCTCCTTCTCCCCCTCAAAAGCCAGCCTCGACCAGCTGTGAGATCTCCCTCTTCCTTCTCCCAGAATTCTCCGTTGAAGCTCCCGACCCTGTTCTTGTGTTCTCCTCAATTTCTCACCGGAGACCTTACCGAAGTCGAAGGTAAGCTCCGACCCTCCTTCTTCTCTTCCTTCTCCTCCTTCCTATGGCCTTACACACCCTCGCCGGCGGTCAGGATCGACGGAAAACTTATGAATAGGGGTGGCCCTGTTCTTCCCCTGTTCGGCCGAGCCTTTCTTTCTCTTTTCTGGCCGCCGGCCGCCGTCGATTTCGACGTCTCATCCCCGATATCGGACCTCCATCCATCTCCCTCTCTTCTCTTGAGCACTTGGCCACCGACGACCAGCCAAAAAGTCGAAAATCATGAAGAAAGGGGACAGATTCCCTGTTTTTCGAAAAAAAAAAAAAAGAAAGCCTACCGGCCGAACCCCATCGCCGATCGGCTTTGCAGGGTCGGCCGTCGTTGCCGGACCTCCGGCCAAGCCACCATCTCGCCAAAGCTTGGGCCACCAAGGGGGGAACCTCACGGTCTTCCCTTGTCTCAGCCAAGGGAGGCCGCGGGAAGAAAAGAAAAGAAGAAGGAAGAAGAAGAAGAAAAGAAAAGAAAAGAAAAAGGAAAAAGAAAAAAAAGAAAAGAAAAAAAAAGCAAAAAAATAAAATAAAATAAAATAAAATAAAATAAAAAAAAATTTCCTCTCTCCCCTCTTTCTCCCTCTTTCTCTCTCTTCTCTCTCTATTTTCTCTCTCTAAAAAGAAAAGAAAAAGAAAAAGAAAAGAAAAAGAAAAAAATATATAATAATAATAATAATAATAATAATAATAAATACATGTGAGAGAAAGTTTCTCTCATCTCTCTCTTAAGTCTTTCTCTCTCCTCTCTCTACCTTCTCTCTATATTTTCTCTCTCTAGATTTTCTCCTTATTTTCTCTCTCTAGACCCTTTTATCTCTTTTTATGGATTTTGTCTCTCTAGAGTCATTCTCTCTCTCTGATTACATCATAGATTCTAGGATAAACTTGAGATAAAAATATGATGACCTGAGACTGCTCCGAAATTCATGCAGTAGATTGGATCCCGATCCGATCCATATTCGAAATTGATAATATCGATCATGGTTAATTCATATCATCCTGATATAACCTCTGATGATCTCAATCATGATTGTCACTTTTGAAGGATACAAAGATTCTCTTTTCATTTTCTCTCTCTACTTTCTCTCTCATGATTGACTTTCTCTCTCTAAAAAGATCTATGAATCCTGTATCGAGTCATGACTTTATCTTTTAGAGGCTCATATTGACTCTAATAAGATGATCCAAAGTTGCTTTGATATCCGTGCTGTATGTCAACTTCATTTGATAATATCAAGTATCTTTCAAATTTATTATTAAAGAACCCTATTGATTGATCTTGACTTTAATTCGATCTGTGCTTCACGATTTCTTGATGAAGTCACTTAAATCTGACCCTCAGATAAGAGATTCTGAATTGCCCTGATATCTGGATGGTCCGACACATCCGAATAACAGTCCTCTTTCCTTATGATTTAATCTTATTATATTTATGGAATAGAAATTGATAATGATTAACTGATTCTTCTAACGAAGTCTGAAGATCTAAGATGAACGAGGTAAGTGGATCTTATACTCCTTATTTATTTTTAAATGATCATATTTTTATGCAAAGAATTGCTATTAATGAAATCATAATTTTTCATAAAATAAGGATCGGCATATGTGACATGAAAAAGCATGTTTTATTATGAGTATTGATTTCATGAATATGTCTTATAAAAATAGCATGATTATGAAGCATAAATTTTATTATTTTTCTATTTATGTATATATATGTTTTAAGAAAAAGATAAAATGATTTCAAAGGCTCTCAGATGGCTATGAATGAATCTCTTCGGGAAGGTCGACATCCGGAGCTAGCATCCATACGAAACATGGCCCTGCCAGCGGGTATAAAATTGGCACATGAATTAAGAACTCTGTCGATTAAGAAACATGACCCTATCACGGTATAATAGTGACCTTAGCACGAATATCTGTGAGTAATGTTTTGAAACATGACATGAATACATGATGAAAATGATTTACGATTCATGATTGTGAAATATACATGATTTATGCATGCATGATGAGTTTATAACTTGTTTTGTTATATGCTCTATGAAATACTTTATTTTGTATTATCTGTTATTTTTTAAATATACATTATCATGAAAAACTTATGCTTGATCCGATAAGGAAGCGCAAGTTCTACTTACTGGGCTAGTGTAGCTCATATTCTTTTGTTTTCTTTTTGTTTGAATAGAGAAATAAGATTAGGATTGGTAAAAGAAATCCAAGCTTGAAGATCGGCATAGCAAGCTGAAAAATATGACAACAGAAGTTTAATTTATTTTATAATCATGAATTTGTAGTTATTTATGAATGTTGAGATTCGGGTTAGTACTTGCTTTTGGATTTAGATGCTCTGAACCAATATTGGTTCGATTATTTGATGAATAATAGAATTAAATTTTTTATTTGACGAATTTTAGATGATTATGATGGATTGGCTTCGTGTTATCGTGGGCTCCATCCCTCGGTAGCATGGCCGTGTTATGTCTCGGATTTGGGACGTGACAGTTTTGATAATATTATGACATTCTAAATCAAAATTATGATATTTTAGATTAATATTATAATATCTTATAGGTAAGATACCTTCTAAGTATATTTTTTTGATAATTTTATGATATTTTGGATCAAAATTATAAAATTTTAGATTAAAATATGATATCCTGTAGACAGAAAATATCTCTAAATATAGGTTATAATATCTTAGATCAAAATTATGACATTATACGTTGAAATTATGATATTTTATTTTAAAATTATGGCATTCTATTATAAAAATAGCATTCAAAGCAAGAAGATGTTATAATTATGATATTTATATTGAAATTATAATATTTTAGGTTAAATTATGATGTTCTATAGTATATCTTCAAAGAATCTTATTTTTTGACTTTAAAAAACCTTCTGTATATCTCTTACAGAGATTCTACAAATAATCAGTTCAATGAGACTTCATATGATGGTTATCTTGAGAATCCATCTTCTAAAACATCGAATTCAGATAATGACTTGGTGGAGTACGAGAAGAAAAGATAGTCGAGATGTCACTCTTCGTCACCACTACATAACCGTCGGTGGACTAAAAGATCTTGTTCCTAGCTTGTAAGAGTAATGATTTATGGCAAGAAGAGGAGCGCAGGAGGAATGAGGAAGCAGAGGACCAAGGATGAAAATAATATGTTATAAATTTTTTGTTAGATATTATAATTTATAAATCAGATATTTTAATTTTATCAAAATATAAAATATGTTGTAATAGATAGTTTGAAAAATCTATTATTTTAATAAAATATGATCTTAAATTTGAAATATATTGAATGGACTTATCGTAATTATGTAATATTTTTTATTTCAAAAAATTTTTTTGTATATAATTTTATAATTTTGATATAGGATGTCATATTTCTATAAGTATTATGTTTAAAGATATTTTCTATATCAGGATATTATAATTTTAACCTATAATATTATAAGTTTGACTTAGATGTCATAATTCTATATTCGGAGATATTTTTCATGCTAAGATATCATAATTTTGATCTATAATATCATAATTTTGATTCAAGATATCATAATTCTGTGTTCAAAACGTTTATTATATGGGATGTCATAATTTTAATCTATAATCCAAGATATTATATTTTTATATTTGATGATATTTTTCATATCGGGATGTAATAATTTTTACCTATAATATTATAATTTTGATTTAATATGTCATAATTTTACATTCGAGAATATTTTTGTGTCAGAAAGTCATAATTTTAATATATAATATTATAATTTTGATCTATGATATTATAATTTTGTATTCGAGGATGTTTCTTGTGTTGGATGTCATAATTTTAACCTACAATATTATAATTTTGATTCAAGATATCATAATTTTACATTCAACGATTTTTTCTGTATCAGAATATTATAATTTTAACTTATAATATCATAATTTTGATCTAAAATATCATAATTCTATATTTAAAAATATTTTCTATGTTAGGATGACATAATTTTAATCTATAATATTATAATTTTGATCTAAAATATCATAATTCTATGTTCGAAGATATTTATTATATCAGATATCATAATTTTAATCTATAATATTATAATTTTGATCTAAGATATCATAATTTTGCATTCGACGATATTTTTATATCAGAATATCATAATTTTAATCTACAATATCATAATTTTAATCTAAGATATCGTAATTCTATATTTGGAGATGTTTATTACATCGGATGTCATAATTTTAATCCATAATATCATAATTTTAATTCAAGATATCATAATTCTATATTTGATAATATTTTTTATATCAGAATATCATAATTTAACCTATAATCTCATAATTTTGATCCAAAATTCATAATTATATGTTTTGAGATTTTTTTGTGTTAGAATGTCATAATTTTAACCTATAATATTATAATTTTGATCTAAGATGTCATAATTTTATATTCGAAGATATTTTTTATACTGGATGTTATAATTTTAATCTATAATATCATAATTTTGATCCAAGATGTCATAATTTTATGTTTGAAAATATTTTTTATATTAGAATATCATAATTTTAACATATAATGTCATAATTTTGATCCAGAACAATATTGTAGATTATAATTATGACATTTGATACAAGAAACATCTCTGAATATAGAATTGTGATATCTTAGATCAAAATTATAATATTATAGATTAAAATTATGACATTCTGATATCGAAAATATCACCAAATATAAAATTATGATATTATGCATCAAAAGTATGATATTGTAGGTTAAAATTATAATATTCGGTATAAAAATATCTTCGAATGCAAAATTATGATATTCGAGATCAGAATTATGATATTATATATTAAAATTATGATATTTTATTATAAAAAATATCATCAAATATAGAATTATGACATCTTGGATCAAAATTATAATATTATAGATTAAAATTATGACATCCAGCATAATAAATATCTCCAAACGTAAAATTATGACATCCTGTATCAAAATTATGACATTGTAGGTTAAAATTATAACATCTTAGCATAAAAAATATCTCTGAATGTATAATTATGACATTCTAAGTCAAAATTATCATATTGTGTATTAAAATTATGACATCCTAGCATAAAAAATATCTCCGAATGCAGAATTATAACGTCCTAAGTCAAAATTATGATATTATAGGTTAAAATTATGACATCCTAGTATAAAAATATCCTTGAATGTAATACTTACGAAAATATGACATCCTATATCAAAATTATAAAATCATGCATAAAAAATTTTCTCGAAATAGAAAGCATTACATAATTACGATCAGTCCATGCAATATATTTCAAATTTAAGACTATATTTTATTAAAATAATAGATTTTTCAAACCATTTATTACAGTATATTTCATATTTTGATGAAATTAAAATATCTGATTTATAAATTATAACATTCAGCAAGAAATTTATAATATGTTGTTTTCATCCTTGGCCCTTTCCTTCCTTGTTCCTTTTGCACTCCTCTTTTTGCCATAAATCATTGCTCCTATAAGATAGGAACAAGATCCTTTAATCCATCGACGATCTTGCAGTGGTGATGAAGAGTGACATCCCGATCTTTTTTTTTTCTCATAGTCTCCCAACTTATTATCTGCATTCGATGCATTAGAAGAAGATGGATTCTCAAAACAACCATCACATGAAGCCTCATCGAACTGATCAGTTGCAGAAATCTTTGTAGATGATGTACAGAAGATTCTTTGAAGTAAAAAAATACATACAGAAGGTATAAATATAAGGTTCTTAGAAGATATACTACAGAATATCATAATTTTAACCTAGAATGTTATAATTTTCATCTAAAATATTATAATTATAATATCTTCTTACTTCGAGAGCTATTTTTACTATATGATATCATAATTTTAAACTAAAATACTATAATTTCAATCTACAATAATTTTGATCCAAGATGTCATAACCTGTATTCGAAGATATTTTCTATCTATAGGATGTCATAATTTTAATCTAAAAGATCATAATTTTGATCCAAGATATTATAAAATTATCAAAAAGTATACTTGGGAGGTGTTTTGCCTATAAGATGTTATAATATTAATCTAAAATATCATAATTTTGATATAAAATATCATAATATTATCGAAACTATCTTCGAAATATATTTTACTTATAGGATATTACAATTTTAATATAGAATATCATAATTTTGATCCAAGATGACATAAAAATATTAAGAAACTTATAGGATGTTATAATATTAACTTATAATATCATAATTGTGACCTAGGATGTAATAATATTATTAAAACTATATTCTGAAGGTATTTTATTTATAGGATGTCATAATTTTAATATAGAATATCATAATTTTAATCCAAAATATCATAAAAATATTAAAAAATATACTTAAAAGATATTTTACTTATGAGATATCATAATATTAATCTATAATATTATAATTTCGATCTAGAATATCATAATATCATCAAAACTATCTTCGAAAGGCATATAGGATGTCATAATTTTAATCTACAATATCATAATGTGAACCTATTATGCCATAATTTTGAACTTAGATGTTAATATATTGTCAAAAACTATCCTAGATAGAAATAATGATATTCTGACTTATCATATGACTTTTTAAAAAAATTTATATGACATGTTGTATTCAAAACTGGAAAAAAAAATTTATTTGAACTTATCGAATGCATTAACTTAGTGTAACTACGAAAGGAGCTGCGGTAATAAAGAAGCTACAAAATATTGTAATAAAAGATCTACAGACGGAATTTTACTTCCTAATGGGTGAGACATGTTGTTTGAATGGACAATATTATCTAGATGCTAGCCAATAATCTCGAACACATAATTTTTGCTACAGAATAAATTTTGGACATCGAGATACTCAAGTAGAAGCTCAACATGAAGAAGAAGAAAGAAAGAATAGTAGCATTCGTAATGTCCAACCGACTTCAAAGTAGTAAAAATACTTTGTTTTGGAGGAAAAGGATATTTTTGTCATGTTTAATTTGAAAAGTAGATTATGACATGCATTATTTGCCGACAGAACAACGCATTGCCTCCATTTTTTTCATGCCTTCAGACGTTCAGTTTAGTACGAAATGACATCTATTATATCATGCCACGAGCGCTACATGGACCAATTGAATAATGCGGTGCGCTCTACATCGGATTTTCTACACAGCAGTCGGTATACAAAGAATTTCGCAAATCTCTAATTGAGGGCCCAAGCAAAAGGCCCTTTTAGCAGCATGTCTGCTAAATATAAGGCACACTATAATAAAGAGAAGAGTAATTCTTTGTGCACCGCATGCGGTGCACTAGAAGGATACCACCTAATAATATTAGGACATGTAGCACACTTAGATGGGACAGACATTTAAAGTCGCTCAACTTTTTCTTTCTTCAATATTCAAAATAAAAATGGATGTATGTGCATATTTTATATATACTGCAAGCATTTCAACAACAACATGCAGAGATACGAAGGTATCAAGTACAGGAGGAATCACGCATGCACAACCGATCAAATCAGAAGATTTAACCAGCATGTCTTAATCTGAGAAAATATAGCATCGCTGGTCGTTCCAAACAACCAACCATTCTTAAAACTAGGGGCCTAGGCGACTATACCTACAACACAGCAACAAACAAACAGATGAGCAAGTCCATTTTGATAATAGCGGTACAAGGTGGCACCACAGATAGATGGAAAAAAAGGCACAAACCCATCCATAAGTTCTTGTGTTCAAACCTTAAAGATTGATTTATGCCCAACACAGAAGGTACATATGATGATTCACATTGAGCCATAATAACAGATGTCCGTCTTTCAGGGCCTGAACGACCCCAACTTTCCATCACTTGCGGCACCTCTCAAAGCTATTACAATAGTACAACATGGAAACAGAAGAGCCCAGATAAATTAAAATAAAAACAATCTCAAACAAATCATAAGCTCTCTGTTTTTCTCATCCTCCAATAAATAAAAGCAACTGTCACCGATAAGAATCCCACCAGACCTTGCAGAATCTAAATCCTTAACAAAGCACACCCCAGAATGCTCCCACAGCAATGGGTCATGGGTGACGCTGAGCGCCAGGTTGGCCGCTCGCTCCTCACATTGAGAACATCTACATCAGATAGCTGCTTGATACATTGATTCCTGGGACCAGGACCAATCACTCCTCCAATCACATAAATATCATCTCCCACTCCAATCATACCAAACCCGATCCGTCTCTGAAACTCCGATGCAGATGATACCACTTTATCAGGCACATTCTCTGCTGGTTGCTTCGAAATGCAGCCATTGCTCAACACATACAGCTCCCCATGGGCCACCGCCATTGGCCCCTGGAGCCAACCATAGTCCTTGACAGCCCATTGCTGCCCACCGTCCTCCAATATCTGCACAGTTGATAACCCTTTGTGCAAGACATGCATCTTCCCTCCTATGACAACCCCAGAGCAAGTGGAGGTATGGGTATGGCGGAGATCTGGGAGGGGTTCCCACACATCTGCCTCAGGATCATAAATCTCAGCCTTCGATATTGATTTTCTGCAGTTTGTGAACCCCCCTGCTACGACGATCTTACCATTTAATGCACAACAGGCAAACATGGCACGGTGCACAAGCATGGGAGCCCGTCGTGCCCACTCACGATAAAGGGGGTCATATGACCAAACTTCATTGCTAGCAAAGATCCCATCATGGTCTCCAGTCAAGGGGTCGACCCGGTCGCTGCCACCACCAATCACAAAGAGTTTCCCAGCAACAGAGCCCACACCAAAACGAGCAAGGTGCCTTATTTCTGATGGCATGACAGGAAGCGTCATCCAGCAGTCTCTAAGAGGGTCATAGAGCTGCCAAATGTTTTCAGGCTCAAATGCCAATGCACAAACCAGCTCTTCTGAAGCACCAACCTCACAGCGAGTCTTAAAGAGCTCGGGGCTTTGAAGAGCAGCTCTCCATGAGTGACAAACTAGCCGCAACTTCGAATGGAAGTAGAAAGGCACACGTGCAAGGCACTGGATAGCAACTTCATCTGGGAGACCATCAATTAGGCGAGACATAATGGCCTAATCATTCAGATGATTCATCATAATATATTCTTCTTTGTGAAGCGCACAACCTGAACGTGGGACATAGTGCTCATCAATATAAAGACGGCTAAAATGGGAAACTTGAGCAATAGCTATTATTTATACTCATACTCAGAAGATGGTTATCCATCATTATCAAGAATGAAAACAGCTGAAATCAATAAAAGAAAGCAAAAACCACTCCAAATTAAATCCACTCCCTTTGTGTATATATAGATGCGTAACCATTGAGAATTTTACTTCAAATTGAGAAACGAAACCTGTGAGAGATGACAATGTCATATTTATATGCATTAGCCTTCTAAATAGCCCATTCTTCTTCATCATCTTATCCTTGTTCCGCTCATAACCTTGCAATATTTATATCTAAATAAACAATGTTTTTATTTTGAGAGAATGAAACAAACCTAGAGTAAGAAGGTGCCAGTTTCAACAATCTATTTCAATTCAATGAACCCCAAAATCAAAATGTATAATTTATTGGCAGCATGTTATTGATGTTAGTTGTAATTCCCTGGGCTCTTCACTGACCTATAACAAGGCATACAGTCCGTAAGCACCTGTAAAAAACCTAAAGAAAAAAATTAGCAATCCAGCAACCTACTTAAAAGGATTAGTATGAGATAGTCCAAATTTCTAGTTCGTATACACAAAAAAGGGGAAATCTTTGTGAATTAACAAACTAAAAAAATGCTTCCTAAGTATAGTTTCTACACGCCTACTTAACTAATAAAGAATTTCAAGTATTATGGTGGATGCATAATGATTGGCTAGATCTTGCACTCATCTTTTCTTGGCTGATATGTCTGAAGCACAAGTTGATCACTAATGTTGGATACATTCAAGAGAAATTATGTGGATAGTGTTCCAGGTCATTTAGTTGACCTGGCCCCCAGGATAAAGAAAATGTTAGTAAAGTAGTAAACCAAGGGAAAAATAATATTACCACTTTCAGGAAAGTTAATTAAGGTGGTTTGGCTTCCTTCGATCAGTCAAGCATGCCTAAACTTAGATTAAAAGAAGGGTATACACCTAACAAAGCATACTTGGATTTATATCAATAAAATCACTAAAATTTTGCTGATCAGTTGAAGTTGGTTAAAATGACAACCTCGTTTGTGGAGACACAATCTAATTAATCCATGTGATAACCATAATCATAGACAAGCCTTGTCCCAATTATTTCAGATCAGCTGGTAAATCCATGCCAAGTTCAAAAATTTTAAGAATTAGAAGGTACAGATCATCAACAACAATAACGATCTATTTGGCCAAACATAAGGAGCACAAGATGCAGTACTGCAATCGCATGATAAGGATTGTTTGTGGGTGGCAACATCAAGTTTAAGGTTAGCTACAAGAATCCAACAGAAATAACTATACAAGAAGCAAAGAACTCCATTTCGCTCAACCAAGGTTGTGTCTAATGCAGATCAGATTGTCAAAATGGTGCCAAAGTTTAATTGGTCCAGCATGACTGTTAGTTCCCTTGTCATGCTTTATGAAATGTATCAAAAAGGAAGATCCTTGCATAAGGGCGGGAGAAGCATGGCTACCCAAGAGTGGTGGTTCCAGAGTAGGCATGTCCCTCTTCTCAGTCTGCCTCCTAGTCTAAAGATAAGGATCATTGTTCAACCCAAAATAAAGCAATTATTTTTTTATTTATTTTCTGTCCACGCCATTAGATCAATTACTAAAGATATTCGTCACAATAATTAACTTAATAGGGAAGATTTGGATCCAATGGAATCCCTTGGAGAAATTACAGTGATTGCAGATCTCAGAAGCATTAAACGAAGGAAGGTTTTCAAGACAACAAGAACATCAAGAAGGATTGAAAAATCATAATTGCATAGTATAATAAATCATCAGTTTTTTCTGGGGATCAAGGCTTGAGCATGCCTTGCTAGCAATTGAATGAGATAAAATTAGGACCAGTTCCAGATATGATTTACCTAAAAGATATCTCAAATATTAAACTGAGAGTAACGTTGCCATCTCAAGCCAATAAAATACTAGAAAAGTCGTGTCTACCACAAATAACCGGTCAGCCTGAACAATCAAGAAATTTTATTGGGTGGTTAAAGCATATATAGTTAAGTCTATCATCTATACTCACAAGTTCATCATTAGTATAAATTTTCCCATTTAACCATCACTAGAAATTATTTTGCATTCTAAAAAGCTAATTCTCTCAACAACGAAATGAAAAACTCACAGAACAAATTATGTACATCATAAAAGCATGGTTGGATAAAGTTGGGCTCAATTGAATTTTTACCTAATCTGTTTATAACACAGTCTTCAACCATCAATACTTGATACATATAAATCAATATGAAAGATTCATAATATCAACATAATTTATGTTGTGCATTTACAATGTAATTCATGATATAGTGATTTCCTCACTTAAAATTATCTAGATTATTCTTTTAGGCTTATAAGTTCAAAAATAACATGTTATTGTCCACCCAGATACATGATATTTTTCAAGCATGTACTACATGATATTCTTCGAGCATGTTAGTTTTATTGCCAAAGCTTTTAGATTAAGATGGCTCATAATCAAGTATTCTTTTATTTTAAGGGTTTAGGAAACAAAAATTACAAATTGTGATCCAATTTTGATAGAGGCACGGGAATAAAGTTGGTTACCAGGATTAGAGTGATGGATTTCCCACTTAGTAAGCCAAGACAACATGACTGGCCAGTTACGTGAATATTTAGAGGACTGCCCACTGCCAGAACCCCATAAATAGATAAATAGGCCCCTCACATCTTTCCCTCTCTTCTTGTAACCATGAGCCCCAAAAATTTTCTATTAATTCATATTTCTATCTTTTCTTGTAGGTTATTTGGGAGCACCCTACTATCTAACTTTTTAGAGGCTGTGCTTTGGGTCATGTACATAGAGCGTGATACTTTATATTGAAGATAAAGCAAATATCAAATGAACAACAATACAAATATTTTCTGCCTTAAGCTTTTCCTTATATTTTTCCCTTTTCTAATTACCCTTTTGTTTGCAGAAAAAACCTTTTTTGGTATCTAAGATTTGTTGTACTTTCTCATAAAAAATCTAGAGAAATCAAATTGTCTACTAGTGTAAATATGAAAACCAATCATTCTACATCAGCTTGGCATCTAAGAAGCAAGATCCATCATTGCAAGCACCTAATATCCTCTTTAACATGGTGACCAAACAAAATGTGATAAGAAGCATGGTGAGAGATTTTAACATTTTGACAGCACTATGACCAAAAATGCAGAAAGAAATCAGCACGAGTAGAAAGATGATTAAATGGGTCCTCTCTCTCAGGATAAAAGGCAAAATTCACCTGCTGAATTCAGAAAATGCATCCTTTTTGTTGAATTTAGAAGGAAAAAGAACTCTCTTGCCCAGCATTCAAGTTGATCAATGAAGACAGGTTAACAGAAACATACTGATATTTCATTCGAAGGACAGCACCAGGCAGAATTCATAAGTCATGCCAACAATGAGATGTTCATCAATTCATAAACAACAAAGGGTTTTTTGCATCATACTGTTGTGTTTGTTTGTGGGGACAGCAATGGCATTGTTTTGTTGAGCATGAACAGCAAAATATTAGTTTTGAAGGTAAAGGCAATATGCACATATTATACATTTAGAATGACAAAGACATGCTGTCAGATATCCTTTTGTGCATGTCACTGAGGACTTCTGAGTTTTAATTGAAATCCATGATCATGAATTAATGATATGTGTCGAGTTAAAAGGGGTTGAATTTGCAATTCTCATGTTCCATGGAAGATGTACTCCAACATTTTCTTAGATTGGTTCTCTTGCAGATAGTAGCATGCATGGCATCTATCGATTGAGCTGAAAGGCAATCTGCTATAAGAAAGCTAAAAACTGGGAAGCAGATGTGGTGGACTGGTGCTTAGAATGCATAGAAGCACATGAAACAGGTGAAGCTGCTACACGAGATAGGATGAAAGGAAAGTAGGAGGATTTTTTTTATGGACTAATTAACAATCTAGATTCACAACATTCTGCTGGTACAAAAGCATTCTGCTGTGCAGGTGCTGACATGAAGAGAAAGCACCAAGCTATATATATGGATCCAAAACTGCAAAGAGAGATTTCCTTCTCTTCGAACCATAGATTTGGAAGGAAGTTATTCAAACAAGATGTATTCTCATGTTTTAGTCTATGGGTATGAAAAGGAGAACTGCAAATCAAGGAGAAGTTCCAGGGTTGTGCCACCTCCTATATGGTACTACTAGATGCCTCTAATTAACTCTAGAAAAGCAACCTAAACAGTTTGGGGGAGAAGATGGGTAATGTGATTGAAAAAAAGGAGTTTGGAAATTGATACTTTTTCAATGAGATATGGAACATAGGGTAAATACTTATCATACTCAACTGTGGATGTTTCTTCCAGCAAAACCATGAACATGAAGTCATCATGAGAAAAGCAAGACATTCAACATGTTGGCTTGAATGGAGATATGAACAGAAATTCTATTGCCAGCCAAAGAGTAAGTGAAGAGCAAAGATTGAAAGGAATAGACTATTTTCTACATGTGCTAACGATGGTTGATTTTGCATTTTAACCACTGGTGGTCTGAATTCCCTGAATATTGTTTATAAGGATATCACGGAAGGTGGGTTCTTAAGATACTGATTTACGAGTCATATTCCATCACTAGTTTTTTGAAAACAAAGGTAAAAACCCTAGGGAAAACCTTGTGAGAATGATCCTTAAGATACTGATTTACGAGTCATATTCCATTACTAATTTTTTGAAAATAAAGGTAAAAACACTAGGGAATACCTTGTGAGATTGTCCATTGGATATATATTTTTTTGGAAAGCTGGTGTGATATGACAATGTTTTCAACAATAGCATCATCAGTTCTACTAAATCAGCTATGAACTTATCAAAAGACAAGCATGCACAAAGAAAAAAAATGAAAAAACAGAAAAAGGAATTGTTAGCAAACCGTATGGGATCACAAAAGAAAATTATACATAAGCCTGTAAAAAATAGAAAACCTTTAATCAACCAATTATGTTGTTTTCTGATTGAAAGCTCCAGTTTGAAAAGAAATCTTAAGATCATGAAACGAAAAATTAAATGACTATTTGAGCACTTTAATTTCTTTCAGAATTACAATAAACATCAACCCTGCCCCACCCCCCCCCCCCTCCCAAAAAAAAGGGGAAAAAAAAAGAATTAACAATCAAACCAATATTTCTAGTTATAGATATAAAATCCTATGCAACGAAAAATACACATTCTGAAAGAGTTCCTAGAAAAAGAACGGTGAAGATATAGCTTCATAAGTTTCTGGACAAATCACATTGAGAATTCCAGACATGCATGTCAATTTGGTTAGGAAGCAATAGGCATCGTATCTAAACAGACGGGAAAAAATAAACAAGTGATGGGCATACAACTTAAAAAGATTACATAATTTTTACATGAAATAAATTGAAATATCTTGGTTGTTAAATCGGTATCATATCAAAATTCCATCAATTCTGTCCCATCCTCCGCGATTGAAAACTATATGGAGCTGTAGAGGTATATTAAAGACAAACAGCAAGTATTCCTGATAATGGCAAATAAGACTAGTCCAAAAAAAAAGGGGAATCGTCCAATTAAACCAAGAAAACTAAAAGGAATCAAACCAATGAAATTAAAAAAAAAAAAAAAAAAAAAACCCTCATCGAGCCCGCAACTTATCGCAACGGAGGGACTGCACAACCGCACACAATAAGTCACTTCCTGAAGCATCCTAATATTCAGAAATAACAAACGAAAAATCCAAAACCGTAAAGCCCCCAACCGAATTGGGGCTAAACCCACCCCGAGTTCACCTCTAAACCCACTGGGCATTCATCAGTTGGAGATCTTGATTAGAAATTACAAAGAATTTGCGGGAAAATAGGTGAATGGCCAAAAATTCTACACCCCTTCTCAGAAACAAGAAAAAACTATAGAAATGTGGAGATTACAAAGAATTCACAGGAAAATAGGTAAATGGCCAAGAATTCTACATCCTTTCTATGATAAAAAACTACAGAAATGCGGAGAAGAGCGAGATTCTACCGGAAGTGAAATCTTGATGCCCAATTTCCTCGATTTCTTGCGATGGAGATTTGGAGTGAGAGAGGGGTCTTCGAACAGAGGCGTGGGCGTTTGGTCTCTCGAGGACGGATATGCGCATATGCGTTTGGATTTCGTGCGTGAGATCTCTTCTCCTCTCGGGTCCGTTGGGTCGGTTGGACCATCGAGTTACAGGCGAGGGATCACTGTAACCGTGGGGCTCCTGGTTTTTTCTTTTTTTTTTACCCAAATGGACGGCGCTGATTGATTGCAAAGAGTTCATTTGGTAGGGTGGACAGGTCGGATTATATATATATATTTTTGGGCCTGGATTTTTTTTTTCAAATTAAATTAACTAATTTTATATACACTGACACACACAAGAGTTGGTATTATCTCTTGATTAGCTCCATTTCTTTAGTTACAAAACGAGAAGTTCATGGATATAATTTTTCCAAAATAATGTTTCAAGAAACCGGTTATGTGCACACAAAAAGTTTATCCGATCTATGCTGATTTAGCAAGCTCGCGGTTAATCAAACCGGCATTTGACAATATTCCATGCAATATGCATCATTTCCTTGTTATCACATGAGACAAAGATTATTCATTTGTGCATAATGGAAGCCCCATGATATTATTCAATTTTCTTCTTTATTAGAAAGGAGGTTGATGCTCATGATATTCATCAGATATTAAATTGATTTTATTGTTACAAACAATGTTTTTACATTCTCTATAAATATTTTTAAGTTGTTGAAAAAAAATTACAATCATGGATAATAATAGTGCAAACTTCTTTTTTTTCTTTGTATAATTAAATAAAATATTATAAAATAATAATAATCTCTACAATCTTTAATAAGTAAAAATAATCAACCAACCTACCAAAAGGGATACCATAATTTTAATGTAAATCTTCTACTATTTAGAATAATGGGATTACAGGTCATCTCTAGATCAATTAGAGATTATACAAATATATCGTGAAGAATAAATCTTGAATGCTTAAAATAATTGATAGAGAAGATTTTTCAATAATAAAAAATATTAAATTTATAGCTCTTGATATTAAAAATAATATACTCAAATTTTATTAAAATTGAGATACGATCAATCATTCAATCATCCAATAAAATAATAATATCAAATTTTTTTTATTTTTCTTTTTTGCTTTTCTTTTTCTTACTACTTCCGTTACCACCCACACAAATTGCTCTCTTGCCTAACCAATACATGACCTAAAATCGCCACCTCTTCCTTCGTTTCATTTTATTTTAAGATTATGAGTCCCATACAAAGAGGGACCATACAACATGCTTACTGAAATTAGTGATAAAAAAAAAAGTTTGTAAGTTATATTGACCCTAAGATTGATTCCACAAGTAGGACATTGGGACCCAAGGGGCATATGCTGGTCCACTCAAAATTTTTTTTTTTGAAGAAAAGGGGTACATTAAGGTGCCTCTTATGTGCACATGAAAAATTCATTAGACCTTAAAGTATTGATTTGGCAACTTTAAAGTCAGCTAACCTTTCTTGCTTGGTTAAAAAATCTGGTTTGTTATATCAATCTCTTGTGCCACAAAAACGTGGGTAGCAGTGTGACTATAATAGGTGTCTTGTACATAAAGAATAAATAACTCAAAACCCCATCAATCACTGATTTGAAATGCATCTTTCGCATGAAAGAATGATTGATTTATTTTCATGATATCCACCATTGGATCATCTTAGGGGTAGATCTCAAAGCACTCTAAACTTCTTCATTCATCAGCTTGCATAGATGTTGAAGCGATCATTATATGATTCAAGTGTAAATTTGTATGATACAAACACTATCTGTTAATGAGATGCATGGAACTCTTAAAATTGCACTCAATCTATCTAGGTTTGTATTAACTTGATTACAAATAACAAAATTAGTTTAGAAATAAAAACTAGCCTTTTGAAAATGGATAAATTTTATTTTTCTTAAAAAAAAATTGATTGTGCGATATGAAGAATAAAATGTATCCTCTCCCTTTGCGCCATCTTATTTTCCTACCACCCTACCTCTCCCCTTTGCCACCGTCACCGACCCCTCCATTGGCCCAATCGATATCTCCCATCACCTCTCCCTCCACTTCTTTCTTGACCAAGTTGGATCCTAGAGGAGGTGGTCATTGCCAATGAAGATGGAAGGGGTTATAGTGAGCAAGTTGTTATAGGAGAACCTCTATAGATCATGGTTAATTTTTAGCATACAAGCCAACATCATGGATGCCTAAAATCATTATGGAGGCCTTTTTTTTTGTCTCGAATAGTATTCCTCTATGAAATGGAAGGAAAAATATCCCCACCTTGTTCTTGGTTGTCATGCAGTAGAAACATTAAATTCTACCTCTTGCAGGGTGATTGCTACGCTTATTTTGATATGCATTCGGCAGCCAGATGTATGATGACCATATCATTAATTTGGAAGATAATACTTTATGCTTATGGTTGAGCCAAACTTGTGGCTGTTGTTCTATATATTTGTTGGTCTTTTGTACTTTCATGTTATTTTCAAATGATTTTGATAGCATATGGCTAAATAAAAATCATAAAATAGTATAAGATTCAATGGTGCCGATATCATGAAGAAAACGAAAGAACATAGAGAGAGAGATGGAGGTAAAGTGTGTGAAAATATTAAATGAGAGTGAAAGCTATGGATGGGTTTTCTTTGTCATGTGAACATCTATTAATGTGCTTTGGCAATTATCTCCACTTGATTGGGTCCCAAGTTGTTTGATTGATGGATCACTTTGATAGCATCCATGGAATTTTAATTTCTTAGCAAGAATGGATGTTTAGTTGGTCTTCTAAATTTCTATATGATTCATCTATGTGAACTTCAATGCCCATATTCACCTCCGGCTTTGTTGGAAAATTATAACAAAAAGATAAGATGTGCAAATTTTGACCACTTGCCTTGTGATGAATCTCATCTTGTATAAATTTAGGATAGTATTTTGGATATGTGGAGGAAAGCGATCATCTTATATGGAATCTATCCAAAAATCAAAGATGGTGCTACATCATTTTTGAAAACTACTAAATATCATTCTTTTTTAGGTTTTTTTTAATTATAAAATATTTTAAATATTTTGAATATTTGTATATATTGCTATCACATTTCCTATGTATATTACATAACAAGAAAAAAGTATATGTAGAGTTGTAGTTCCATGAACAGCTCTGTTGTTGAGATTGAGTTTTTTTTCTTTTTTCTTGATAGGATAATATTGTTATTCTTAATAAGATAAAACCTGGTCTATGATATGTGCCACTCAAGTTTCATGATGGTGTTGTAGCACTAAACAATTAACATAAAAGTGGTAAAGTCAGAGACGAAGGATATTGATCTAGAAATAAAGATGAGATTTATTCAAGATATTCCTCATCATTTTTTAATGAGAGGTCCATCTTGGTGCAGGATCGCTATCAACATTCATGAATATAAGGGCTATGAATTATAGCTAAAATTTGTAGGAATAAAAATTAAATGATTTATTAGTCACTTAAACGGAGAAACACTAGCCACTTAGAGTGATTTAGGTTCAGATGATGTTTAACATCATGCTGCATTCTACATAAAATAACAATAGGAAATCATATTGTATTAGAATAAAGGTGGCAATTTATGATCCGATACGTCAATCTGATCCACGACGAGTTACTTTAAGTAGATTTGGATTTGGCATAAACTAGTTTAGATTATAAACATATCAATCTATCTAGATCTGTTTATTAAATAGATTGAGTCTAAATTTTGATCTTTGACATGTTCAATCCATTTCGTTATCATTTAATAATTGGATCATATGATAAACTGAAGCATCTAATTTGTTTCAAATATATTTAATTTATTTAAAATATGCTTAACATATTTTTGATTTGTTTAAATCTATTTAATCTGTTTAACTTAATTTGAATTGTTAAATAAATGAATCATGTGATGGATGATAGGTCGGATTCAGATTTAAATTTTTATCTTATTTAATAAATAGATCAGATTTAAATTGATAAAGTTTTGATCCGATCTGTATCTGATTCGATCCACCTGATTGCCACCTTTATATGAAATTCAATTTCAGCTCTGATGGATCACCTTGTTAGTCTAATGACTAAGCTTTCATAGTCATTTAAATGAGCTGGGGTCAAAATCAGCAACTAAGGCCAAAATAAAGATCAAGCGGATCCAGCAAAGTCTACCAACAAGCAAGAAAAACATAACCAAATACAATGCAGCAGCCTCATGTGTTGGTCCTTAACTCCATCCTGATTTCTTTGCTCGGTACCTTTTATGTTGGCATTCATGGCATAGCTTCTTGGGTGCCTACAAACCAGCCAGGACCAAAGGTCCGAGCTTTGCTTGTTGCCATGATCTATGAAACGGATTTATAAAGCACGTGAAGTATCATCCATTCTAAATTCTAATCCAAAACGTGCTTCACATGAAAAAGATGGCTTTATGTGAAGTCACTAAGGACTTCCTAGTGGTTAATTGAAATCCACAATGGATGTACTAAAATTACAAGTTAAAAAGGGATTGAATTTGTGATTCTCATGTTCCATGGAAGATGTACCCCAACATTTTCTTATATTGGTTCTCTAGCAGATAGTGGCACACATGGCTTCTATTGATTGAGTTGGTAAGGCAATTTGCTATAAGAAAGCTAAAAATTGGGAAGTAGACACGTGGTGGAGGGGCAGTTTGACTGCAACAAGCACATGAAAGAGGCAAAGTTGCTACATGAGAAAAGATGAAAGGGTAGTCCGAGGGTTTTTCTCTGGATTGGGGAGCTTCTAGTTTCACAACATTCTGCTGTTGCAAAAGTGATCTTCTGTGCGGACCGAGTACATGAGATAAAACTCCAATCTATATATATATATATATATTGTGAGATGGACATCGGAGGCATTGAGCCCGAAAATTTCATACCGGATACAATCAAAAGACTCTACTGCTTAAGTACTATCACTCCTCTTCTCCCACGTGAGATGCCTTTTACAGGACAAAACCGTACGGGGCGGGATGCTGACTGGGTCAAAGGCCTGGGCTCCGTTCGAGAGTGGACAATACCTCACGCTGGGTAGAAGAGATGGGGTCGGTACGACTGGACAGTAGACCTCAACAATTGGTGCCGTCTGTGGAAATCCGTCCCCTACCTGCAACAGTAGACTCCCTTGCTGGTGGGCTCTGTTGTGGAATGGGCATCGGGGGCATTGAGTCCGAAAGTCCCATACCGGATACAATCAAGGGATTCTACTGCTTAAATACTACCACTCCTCTCCCACGTGAGGCGCCTTTTGCGGGGCAAAATCGTGCGGAGCAGGGTGCTGACTGGGTCAAAGGTCTGGGTTCCGTTTCAGAGTGGATAATACCTCACATTGGATGGAGAAGATGAGGTCGATATGATTGGACAGTAGACCTCAATAATATATATATAAACCAAGATCTGCAAAAAGATTTTCTTCTCTTTGGAGCATAGATTTGGTAGGAGGGTAGGCTATGGGTGTCAAAAAGAAATTACTAGACAACTGCAAATCAAGGAGAGGCTCCAGGATTGTGCCTACTCCTATAATGGTACTACAAGATCCCTCCAATTAATTACTATAGAAAAACAACTAAAACATTTTGGGAAAAGCCGAGCAATGTGAGGAAGAAGACAAGAGTTTAGAAATGGACATGTTTTCGATGAGGAGACATGGGAATGTACGGTCCGGTTTCATTATGGAACTGAGAAATGCATCTCACATGTTGGAAACAAGGATGAACTCGCCGGTTTTCGAGAGAACTGATTCTTGATGTAAGCAACAATATTTGGTAGCATATTTCTTTATCACCAGTGGAATGCTCAGAACCAAAAGTTCATCTATCACTGTGCCTCCAATTCAGCACTGTTGCTTCGCTTTGTAGCTCTCTTGGTTGAGGATATTTTAGAATATCATTGAGACAAATACACCTTCTAACATTACTATGAAGGGTATCTCTCATTACTAATTTCAAACCAAATCCCCCTTCTCGATGATTGCAATGAGAATTTCCATTAGTTTTTTGAAGTTTAATTTTAATGACTCTCTAACAAGGAAAGGGAATAGGATGCTGTTGGGATGGAGTTACCAATCGGTGCCTTTGCAGCATTGGACTGCAGTATACTTATGCTGGAATCACAGGATGCATGGGAAATGCCTCAGGACTTCCCACAGGTTATTCTAAGACAGGCCTTTTACAGTGTAATGTCCTCGAACTCATCATTCTTTTATGTTATAGTAGGTTGGATCAAGTCATCTAAAGCACCCTACCAATCCAATGTCTATTAGCCTACTATCAAATCAAAACCATCTGCCAATTATGTAAATCTCATAAGTTGAAAATTAACACAATTGCCGGCGTACGTATTAGACTTCAATAAGTTTTTTTTTTTTTTTTTTTTTTATCATTCAAAAAAATAAGTTACGTTCTTTGAAAGTGGCAAACCCCTATTGTTAATATCCTCTCATTTTTCTCGAGTAAATGTTCTGCCTTGCTCTCCACATCTTTACAATTCGTCCAACGCACCTCTCCAACCAACCTTTACATGAAAATGAGCCATTAAAATTTAGAGAATGGTCACCCATGTTGCCAAAACCTTTTCTAGTGAAACCTCAATTCCCTCAAAACCTTTTCTAGCGAATTGACACAGCACCGCCAAATTACATATAGGCCTCAACAAGTTTTCGACTTGGATGTGTTGGTATATATTGATGTCCATTTGAAGTTCTTTATTGACTTGGGATGTATTGGTAGATCTTGATGCCCATTTTGAAGAGTTAAATGACTAAGTGAGGTCTTCCGAGATATGCAAGTGAACTGTATCTGAGTACAGTGTAAGACTTTCTAGGAAACTCTGGACAAGAGATTTCAGCCAATCAGTCGATGAAATTCTGAGCCCTCACAACCTAAACCCTAGGCATTGATAGGAGTTCTTATGACAGAATCGCAGATGGCAGGGAAGGCATGCATTCTCTGCCATCCACTAACCTACAATAATTTTCTTAATTTGTTACTCATTCATATCCACTATCCAGGAATTCTCGTCTTGCCATTCTGTAGAGTTTCTCGTTTGTGAACAACAGAAGCATATAGTTAGCTAACTGATTTGGAACTTTCAAGAAGCCAAGTTAGAATGAAGCATCCTCGTATAATAAAATCAAATATGGTAATGTTCCAACTATCCGATGCTTGATTGCAAACCTAAGGAAATTGGTCATCATGTCACAGCTCATTTTCTTATAAGAAAATTGTTGAAACACCATATTATCTATTACATAAATAATTAAAATTTTCTTTTCATTATGAACAGCGGTTGTATGGTCAGTCATTATGGGTAGAACATGACCTCACTGAGTCTCTTTCAAAAGAATCATCACCTCACAAATAGACCCTGCTTCAAAGCTGTACGACGCTTCATGACAAAAGTACTAGTCAATGAATACCTCATGGTAACCATGGATGTCACACGAGAAATTGAAATACAGCTAATTAAAGCAGTTCCCTCAGAGAGGAAGTACGCCTACAACCAGTCAGCTGCTACACTTCCAACCAACCAGAATCAAAGCTAAAGATGCGTTCACAGCTGCACATAAACAGCCAGGCCAGCAACATGAAGTTGCCAACCCACTTCCAAATTGATAGATCATAACAGTTTGATGAACAGATGAAATACTGGGGAAGCTTCCAAATAATGTAAACAATCACAGATGCAGAGCTATTGTTTCATCCGTATATGATGTCAATTTTTTTCCTCCCACTCCTGTCCATACCTCAAACAATGGAAGTGCCGACTAGGTCAATTCACATCTAATTGATAATTGAGTGAAAATTTCGGTAGACATAAATGAGTCTTCCCATATGCCTGGTCAATCCAGATCTTAAGAAGAAACCAGACAAACCGCAAGGAATAAATTGTAAGCCGATGTGTTTCACAGAAATAAGATGTTACAACAAAAAATATTGGAAGCGTTCAGACAATCTAGAATTTTCAAGGGCATTGCCGATGCTATATAAATGACAATATATACATACTATCTGAAAATCAATGTTCTTTATGGTACACCCTCTATTAACAGTGCCAAAATTATTGCAACTGTTTCAAGTTAGCTAACAAATCACCTGAAAATTATGGAAATTGACAATTCAGAAGAAAACAGAAAAGAAATAACAAAGCATAAATATAAATTTGCATGGATCATTGAAGTCAAACCTAACTTCATTCATTTTATTACTATAAAAGCAGGGTTACTTATAAAGGAACAGGTTAACAAATTATCCTTCAAAAAGAGATTCAGGTGGTGACAATTTTGCAGTCCATCAAACCAAAAAACAAAAATGTAGATTACTCTGTTGCATATTATTAAGTATAAAGGATTCATGGGCACAAATAACATTGAAAACCTGATCTGGATGAATGCACTTATAATCAAGAAATCTTTCAACATAGCATTGAAAAAAAGAATACAGACTCTTCAGAAACAAAATGCTACTAATGCTCCTACATACACATGCTATTGCTAATAAACACCACCAAACAAACATATGAAACAAAAAATGACAACCGATATAACATCTTGAAGAAAAGAAATGTTTTTTAACTTTTGTCTGTCTTTCATTCTGGATATGGTTGATAATAGACACATACCAGTGTCTATTCTAGTTTCCTAGTTGATGTGCCTCAATCAGGAGTCCTATGACGCACAACTAGGTCTTGTAAAGATATGTAAACCCCAAGTTACGATTCAGATCTAGGTCAAGATGTGTGAAAATGTGGATCCCCAAATATCACATGACTATTGAAAAAAAAAAAAAAAAACCAGTAGACATCAAATACAAAAGAATAGTACCATCTAATACATTAATCATGTAAACATTTTTAAACATGGGACACTAGTTTACAAGTCCCTCAACCTCAACTAAATCATGTGAAATGTCACCATTTTGACCAACGAATATAAATGTTTCAAAAGAAGTAATATTTTCCTGATTAGATAAATTAAGCCTTCATTTATTCTGTACAGCAGCAACTTGATGGACTCAAAAATTAAAATGGGCGGACTCGCACATATTCAGAATTGGCTAAGAAACTTAATTTGCATTTTAATTTAAGTGTCACTGTAAAAATTTTATAAGTTGTGCTCTCACGTCTCAGTCCTCATCAACAATTTAATCTTAATGCTTCTCAATAAATCTATGTGTATTGTGCTCAAAAGAAATATTGGACTACAGAGACATACTTTATTGGAGCTTAAAGTCTCCACCTATACCCTCAAAGTATGCTGCAACTTCCTTTCACGATAGATACCATATAGCACATATGTGCATAATGTGCTTGCTTATGTTTATGAATTTACAGAGCGGCGCATTGACGGTGACCTTGCTATCTGTTTTGTCAAATTGAACTTGATCAAACAACCAGTCATCTTATCAATTATCACTCCCAAAGAAACTTTTCTAGCATGCAAGTCTCTGGTAAAAAGTCACTTCAACATTCATATCTGGACTTACCTATGTTTGTTTATGTTTTAAGTACTCAACCATTATACTTCGTACAGTTCCCAAATTCAAGTTATACCTTAACAACTAAATAGTAACGTTGATCACTAATAATTTTGCATTTACCCTGTGCACATATAACATGTTCTACGTAATAAAAACATGGACACTGGCGTGTGGGGATGTATTGGTCGATTACTAATTTTGCATGTTAGAAGTACATGGGTTAATACCTGTTAAATGGCTATTTTCATGGAATAAAAAAAATCATTGACTAATAATAGGAATAGCATGTTATATATTATGATGTGTTGCAGTCGAGGTTACGAGAGCTTAGACCCCATCAACTTCCTATTAGGAAAAGCTTCAAGATTTTGCAACAATACCTTCTTGATGAACAGTGCTGATATAAAGTTAAAAAGCCAGCAGTAGGAGATAAGAAAAGAGGCAGACAAAACGTCACACCTACAATGTTCAATTCAAGGTTTAAAATACTGAGCCCCAGACCATTACTTTACAGGTATGGTACAGTACTAGCATGGTATTGTCTCGACTATTGGGATACTCTTGCATCCCGATACTATACCAGAACTTTTTTAATTTTTATTTCTCAATTTTTAACCTTTTTATCTTAGATCAAGTTCTTTTTTTTTTTTTTTACTTGTTTTAAACTACACCCTCTGACTAAGCCAAAAGAAAGCATAGCCCCAACTGTTCCCTCTTTTTTATTTCAAAATCTAGCAACCCAATCGGGTCATGCTTGGTATGGACTGCACTAGCGCTGGTACTGTCCAGTCCCGACCAATTTCGAGCAGAAGAGGTGGGATGTATTGACCCATTATTGGACCTATGCCTCAAAGGTGTGGGTCCCAATTTCCTCTGGAAGTGGCACAGTACCAAGGATATCATCCTGTTCTGGTAGGATAAATCCTTGGTTTAGTTCTTCACAATTTGAAGCAGTGTAGAGTCTTGAAGATGGAGGGTAGGTTCAGGAAAATGTCAACACCACGATTTCATGAGCCATGCTTCCAAAGGTTAAAAGAAAAAAAAAAGTCAGGTAAGTTACATGTAAAACTCAAATTTCTAACTTTTTCTCATTTTATGAGCTTCATACTGAGTGATTTATTGTTACATGCTTTTGAATTGTTATTTGATGACATTATCAAATTTAGCTTTTACTGTTGAAGGGGAAAACTGAAGAGAGACTATTACTTTGGTTAGGACAATCCCCATAGTTCACACATGGTTTTGTCAGACTTTTAAGTTTTAAGTTTTATCAGTGACAAGTGAATTTCAGAAAAAAAGCTTTCAAGGCTTTGAAACTTATCCCAAGTGCTTTCTCTAATTATTTTGTTCTCCCAGCAACCCTACTCCATGATCAGGTTAATTCACACCTACTCCCAATGAAGGCATATTAGATTTCTATCATATATGCAGCTCCTACTGAACTCATGAAAAAAGTGATTTGCCTTTTGATAATCAAAGCTGCTAGAAAGGATTAGGTAGAAACTCAAATGAGATCAATTAAGGGCATCCTACTAAATAGTGGAGAAAATATAAGGCACTATGGCAAAAGGTCAGCATTGGCATTGGGAAATTGATATAAATATATTATAAATATAGAAAATTTTTTTTCAAAACCAAGGAAGAATTCCTAGTCTCTTGACAAAACATGAAAGGCGCACAATGTGAGAGGTCGTTCGGTACAAATGAGGAAAAAAAAGAATCACAATAAATTGTTCTCAGCAATGGATTGACCAAGCTCTCAATGTTCAGAATACCTATTATTCTTTCAGCTTTTCACATCAATTGAGCCCAACAACTTGGCTATAAATGTTTATGCATATAAGGATTTAAATTCCATTTGATAGTTCAACCTTTGCATTTGTTGGATTGGGCAAGGTTTGGGTGGGGTCACACATTAGAATCAAGTCACAGAGTGCTGGCCTGAACCAAACCCAACCCAGCCTCATGCCCAAATTTTGAAACTCACACCTAACACTGGTTGTGTGGCAACAGCAACATGAGCAAACACAGTCTAGAGTGGCAGTGGCAAGATAAGGAGTAAGAGGAAATGAAGGGTAAAGGGCAATGTTCTGGCTGTCTGGCAATGGTGAAAGAAATGAAAGAAATAAAGAAGGGCGGGGAAGGGAGGGGCAGTGGAGAGAGGAGTGGTTCTGGAAGATAGTCCTACTCCAATGTATGGCAATGGTGGTGGAAGGAGACAGATTTTAGATGGTGGCAAAAGAGATATGCTTGTTAGAGTCAGGGAAAAGTGGGGTGCCAACTAGGGAAGCAAAAGACTTTACTCTTTAGATTTTAGGAGATCAGAAAATAGTTTTAAGTGTTAAAACTTATATTATATATGTAATATATTTTTAATCCATAATATAAAGATTCAAGCTCAGCTGGGTTGGGCCAATCCAGCCCAGATTTTATTGACCCTGAGTGCAGCCCAAATTCTGTCAAGCCTGGGAAACTGCGCTCTGTGCAGCCCATCAGGCCTAAATTTGATGCTTAGGAATCTAGCTAGGCAAGTCAGGTCTAGCAAGATTAACTAAAGTACTCAAGTCTAGCACTAGTGCTTGGCACAGCTGGTAAGAATGGGTGCCTATTCCCCAAATCCGCAAGCAGCCATATCATGTGGTAGTCCACTGCTAGCACATTTTGTAAACAGACTAACATAAGTCAACACATCAATCCTTGAATATATCATGAATGACAACTTATCCATTTTAGTCCATTTCTTATATTTAAAAGCATGTCGAGCATGAACAAAAATTATTGTGGCTGCCAGAAAGCTTACTGTGACATCAGATCTACATTATCAACTTATCATGGCAATTTTCACAGTCCTATACATGCAACCCAAGCTCATCATCAAAGTACAAAGCATCTAATTTTCAGGTATCATAGTTATAAATCCCTATTTGATTCCCACCCAAGCAAATATAAACATCTCCTAATATTGCAGTGCTCATAGTGCTCATGATGATGACAAAATTCTTAATTATTCCTACATGTACATATCATTTTCCACTAAAACACAAATACTTGAAATTAAAAACCGCTAGTGGAATAACATCTTGAATATAACAATCTTGTCTAAAATTTTGGCGAACGTTCGTTTCTTATTATATGTGTTGATACATACCTTTGTCTATTTAGCTTCCTAGCTAGTAAATTGGCATGTTTGACAGAGAGGCCTGAACTCAAGTTCAGTCAGATGTGGGCACTTCCATCTGTTTGTTCAGAACTCAAGTTCCTATTTCACCCAAAAAGGCCAGATTTAATCTGTGTGGGTAAGCAAAGCATTAAATACTACTTTAAAATACTCTCCCACTCACTCACTTCTTACGAATCAAGGCATTTTAAATTTTCATGGTCACATCTAAATCTCCTGTCAAACTCGTGAAAAGTGTGATTAGCCTTGCCACACTCTAAGCCACCAAAAAGGACTAGGTAGAAAGTCTAATGATGACAATTAAAGGCTATGTACCTTACTAGCAAGGATTACCATGAACCATTACATGCTTATCTAACACCAACATGTGTAATTAACTTGCCATGTCAAATTTTTATAATTTTATATGTAAGCAGCCTAACTTCATTGTTAGAGGATGGTACTATGATAGAGAAACAAAAGGGTCCACATATGAGATATAACACTTATGGATCCCTATTTGGCATTCTTAGCCAGGCAAGTCTAAACTTCTCACATCAAGGTCTTCAATCTCGATTCCGGTAACCATAACAATATCACTTCAGTATCACAATGTATGTACACTGTACCAAACAACCCTCTACTAATTTTTCTCACTTTTTATTTTGATACATCTTGGGATGGATTGGTGCACACCTTGGTACATCTCGGAATACAATGGTATACCTCGATATGGGACAGTATGGGATCTGTACCAATCCAAACTTAAGTTTTGTACTAGTTCTTATCCGGCACAATAAGGTACATCCTACACCAAGCTATACAGGATGGTACAATAGACCATGCTCACAATATTCCAATGTTCAAATGATGTTCACAATCATGATGAAATTTTTATATGCTACAGATCACGGACTTCTATAGTTTAATTGGAAAATTATATATATGATTCAGGATGATATATTCCATATACAAAACATAATATCATTAATAGATTTGAACAATCAACAAGTTCATTAGTTTGGTTATTGACTGCAATACCCACAAAATACATTTATACATATGCTTTTTATATTTTTTCCACACGTGTCAACACAAACACAAGATTCCAGGCATAAAGTCCCTAGGTTGTATTTAGAACTTGGAAGTACATGGTGTCTGATATATGTGTTTATTTGACAATGCAATACGAGCATACACATCAACTTCATAATAGATAATAGCCATAACTAGAGTTCTTTTTTTTTTTCTTTTTTTTGAGTAGAAGACATTATAGGTAAGATTTTAGTAATGGGTGCAATGATGTTAAACTTTAAGGTAGAATTATGGAGGAAAGCTTGGGATAAGGGCCTCAAGATAAGTGCAGCTAAAATTGAGAGCTTAACTATAAAGTGATACAGTAAATGCCAATGAAAATGAGGCCTAGCTTAGAATCGATGACTAAGAAATACCCTATATCCTTTGAGCTACCTCAGATTGCTCTTATAATAAAATAGCGAGACAGACTTCCAATAGAACCATAAAAATCACAAATTGTGAAAAAGCTTGCACCACATGAGGGGTGGCGCAGTCAAACAAGTGGGCTAATCAAGAGAACAGTTTCAAGTATTACTCTCTCACCTATTTAGAGTTGTATTCACAAAAGGAAGATCCCTAACACACTCAATACCCTCTTGTAATATTTTAAATATTACATATAGAAGCAAAAAATGAGAAAGTAGTTTTAGAAAGCATTTCTTCTGGTTGGCATAGACTACCAATGAATCCAAGTCAACTTTTGGCAAGACATAAGGCATGCATTTAAGGCTAGAAAGGCAAGTCATAGAAATGAAAGCTTATCACATTAGTTCTCTAATTTAAGCTCGCACAACAAGGAATAAACCCTTCAAGGTTCCTCGGCCTAGAAAGAATGCAGCCAAAGAGGGAGAACGACAAAGTAGATATTGGTAATGGCATGCGTATCAAAAAAAACACAAAATATGCAAGTCAAGGACTCAAGCGTTGCCCTTAGATCTAATATCAGATAAACACATGGTGTTCTACATAAAACTACTCTTTTTGAAATTTTATGCAAGGATTCAAATCATCACTTATGTTTTTATATAAAACAAATACATGATGCTCTATATAAAACAAGTCTTTGCTTGTGCCTTTTAAACTAGCATCCAGGTCCAGCAACAAATTCAAGTCACGTTAAGTAAAAAAAGGAAAAAATCTCAAACAATATATAAGATTCCTGCATCACGGAGAAAGATACGGATTTGAGAGAGATACCGATTTGCAAAACTTACTAGCATGGCTGGTGTTAGTCGACAAAGCCTGGATGAAAAGGATGGCAGGTCGACGATACATTGACTACCAGTCTGAAGATAAAGGGCAGCTCAAATTACGGATTGAAATCAAATAGATGATCAAAAAGAAAAAAAGAATATTGGCCACTATTGGTCGTGCCTGTCTATGAGATGATGCTTTATGGTTGCAAGGAATTCCAACTGATTTACTATAGTGAAACAGTCCGCCTGTAGAGCACTTCATCATCATTCTCATCCTCCTCTTCCTCGGATACCAACTCCCTCCCCGGCATCTCCAACTTTCCGCCCATGACAAAAGAAGGCCCTGCAGTCTCCGCTTCAATGTAATACCCCCGCATTCTCTCCTCAAATCTCTGGTCGCTGCAATTCAAAAACCAGTTCAGATTGCACCTGATCCCCTTGCTTGCTATCCTCTGGTACCTGGGCTTGATCCTCGATTCCAAACTATACGTGAAGTACTCGGGGAACTCCAACAGCTCCTGCAAAGGCCGCTTCATCTCACTCTTAAAGAAGTAATAAGCGTTCTTCATAAGCTCGACCCGGAGCGCGACAAGCTGGGGGCATCTGACGACCATCCTCGCCACGTCCTCGCCGGAGATCCCACGGCCGCGGAGGAACTCCACAGGTTTCAGGATGACACTCTGGTTGAGGCTGACGATCTGAGGCATCCTCTCGAGGGCCCGAGCGAAGCCATCGGGGTCAATCTCGAGCTTGAGGTTGAAGAAGTACTGCTGCGCCGAGAGCTTAGCCTTGAGCGGCAGGCCAAGAATCGGGGGGTACTGCACGATCACGGAAGGGAGGGACTCCCGGTGGACTCCAAAAGCGAGGAGGGCGTCGACGTTAGGCTTCACGGTCTCGTGGAGGTCGTAGCCGAGGACGTAGGGGCGCTTCTCAAGCATGCGGGCGAGGATTCGCCTGGGGAGGCCGAGGGAGAGGAGGAAGTCGAGGAGAGGCTTGATGGTGGTGCCGACGCGCATGCCGAGGAAGAATGGGAACTGGGTGACCATGGGGCCGATGTCGCGGGGGGCGACACCGACGCTGACAAGGTAGGCGACGGAGGTGCTCATGGTGCCCTCGGGCTTGAAGCCGAGGAGGTCGGGGTAGCGCTGGAGGACGAAGGGGATGTCGGAGCGGTCGACGTCGAGGCCGCGGAGGAACTTGACGACGGGGGCGAGCTCGACGATGACGCTGGCGTGGAGGACCTGGGGGGAGCGGCGGAGGAAGTCGGCGAGGCGGGGACGGGGGATGCCGAGCTTCTCGAGGTAGGAGAGGACGGGGATCATGTTCTTGCGGACGCTGCAGGCAAGCATGAGGGGGTAGGAGTTGAAGTCGTCGACGGAGAGGCCGAGGCGGTGGAGGAAGTCGACGCGCTCGCGCATGACCTCGACGGAGGAGGGGAGCTCGAGGTGCTCGAGCTCGTCGGGGACGACGCCGATGGACTTGAGGTAGTCGGAGATGATGACGCGGGAGACGAGCCGCTCCTTGCGGCCCTGGATCACGCCCCAGGTCACCGACGGCATCTCGTACTCGGGGAATTTCGTCGGCGGCGACAAGGAGGAGAAAAAGTAGGGGTTGTTGGGGGATTGATACGGGGGGTTTGGGGATGGAAAAGGAGGTGGGATGCGGGCATGGGGATGGGGGAAGAGTGTTGAAATGGGGATTGGAAGGAGGGGTCTTCGACGGAGGCGAAGCACAAGGGTCATCTCTCGGGGTGGCTGGGAACAGGGGAGGAGAGGAGAGAATGATGCTATGGGTGGAAGTGGTACCGGTAGGGCTCGAAGAAGGCTTCAAGCAGCGACTCTCCCACTCGACCGGAAGCGAGCCGGTTTGAAGCATGGTCGCGGACCGGACCATACATATAAATTATAATTATTGTCCCTTGTTATTTTTCTTTTATTTTTTACTTTTCCTTGTTCCAGAAATATTTTTCAAATAACAATTATTAATTTTATAAGAATATTTTAAAAGTCATAAAATGTAATTTTTTTTTGGGCAGTACCAACTTGTTCTTGTACAATGCTTGGAGGAAATAGTTGGGTTTAGGAAAAGTAATCTTCATGCTCAAAATATGTTGGAAAGGTAGTAGCTTCTTCTACAGTGAAATGTGGTGAAGAAAAAAAAAAAAAAAAAAGGTTGATCATTTTATATTTTTAATTTCTATCTCACAATATTGTAATATATCAGAAAGAAGATAATGCTTAAGGAAAAGGGAGTAAAAAAAGATCTCAACTATAAAAAAGGAAAGGTCTAGTTGTAGGACGAGTTTCTAATTAGGATGCCTCAGAAATATTGAAAAATCATGAGAGTTTATAATTTTTAAAAATATTATATTATGAGGTTTTTGTTTGTGAAATCAAATATTATAATATATAAAAATTATAAAATTAAAGAATTCTACATGTGAATTTTTCAAATTATTATTTTTCTATTCTTATCTTAGACTTTTTTCATTTTTAGAATCTTTTTATAACAAACATATATGTCTTAAAATATCTAATTTTATAAATAAGAGATTCTAAATTTGAAAAATAATAAAATTATGATTTTTAAATTTACTATCTCTAAAAGCAGCCTTAATATAGAATTATGATAACCTAGATTTGCAAAACAATATAAAACTTCTTAATCTCAAATTCGTTTAAATAATAGCTAAAGCAAACTTTAAAGACATGAATTGACCATAATAAAATGGAACATTCAAAGATATCACAGGTAATGCCTTATGTGAGAGTGAAAAAAAAAAAAAGAAGGAAAGGTAACCTGGACTCTCAAGAAAGATAATCTCAAATCTAGAGAAAATGTCCAATGAAAGAAATAAAAAATGTGTCAGATATCATATAGAAGTTCAATCATCATAAGGTCCATGAATTCCCTAATCCTTTATGAATTTCTTCTTTCGGTGAGAATTCTGTCCACAAACACCAACATAAAACGATAACAATAGTGAACATAATATAAACTAATATTATATAGTATGTCTAAATATATTTTTTGATTTATATTTTCTAATTTGATCACAGTTATCCTGCAAACCATCAAAGCTCAAAAGATGCTTTGAAGGCGAACGCAAAAACTAATGCTACGGAGTTGGTCATACAGCACAATATAAACGCGATCTAGTGCCGATAGACAACCGAGTTTTGTTTATTCTTTGGCAATGTGTGGACAAAGCAAATAAGTAGCATTAAGGCTAATCTGCACAAATATAAGAATTGCCATTTCCATTGCACCATCTGTTTTATAGTCACAACCATCAGCTCTCACCATCCTTGAGGAAGTTGATTAGCCAGTAGAAGCCAAACCTGCTAAGTGCATTACAATTTCAAGCTGGAGCTCCATATTATCACCTTTGGAAGAAGTGCAAATAAATAAATAAACAAAACTAAAAGGTTACAGGCGTCCATCCTCCTAAAACACGTAGAACATTGTCTTCATTGTGCTCGCATGCGGGAGATATTCCTGAGTGCAGCGGAACCAAGCAAGAGAGAGAGAGAGAGGAGCAAGCCAATGCATAGCTTCAGTTCTCACAGAACAGTACCATGTATTTATTTTTTCCAAATTTGCATGACATGCAATGGAAATATCAACGATGTATGTCAACTCCTTCACAAATTAGAATTGACTGATGAAAATAAAGATGAAGATTTGGTCCAATAGATTGGTTTCAATCTATCAAAATTACATGTCGCCCATCCGATCATTCAGCTTCTTTGTTCGCTGGAGGAGGATGGTAGGACTCCGTCATCCCAGTCAATAGCCTTTATTTTGTTGCCATCCAGTTGACTTGTAATTGTCATCCCAACCAGTGACCTCTTAATTCCCTGTAATAGTCACCCCAGCCAGTTGGCTGGATACTGAAGTTACACTACTGAGGGTATGTTCCTGATGTTTCATTACCCCAGTTGCTTCAATCCTGTGCTGTTCATGCTGGATTGGTTTTTCGACGCAATTGTCTATATTACTGGAGCATGACTGTGGGATCTTTGGTCCACGGTCGTATCTAGCATCTGTCTCTACATCATGGCCCTCTAGAACAGGAAGAGGACAGCCCTGGTATGAACCATTGTCCACACAGTACCTCAATAGCTTGCACCAGTGTATATCCTGCAGAGGGGAAAGAAAAAGGAATTTCACTCTTATTATGATACAATTAAAAGAAACCACAATAAGCTCCAACCTGAAAAAATAAACCTGTTCATATGATTAATTGGGCAAACGTAGATTGTTGTAACATCCATAACAAGATCTATAACCAAGAAAAGAATTATCAATTGAAAAGTCTTGAGATCACCTCAAATTTTTCTGTCCAGACCATTTTCTGTGTCATATTGTTGTTAATATGAATAAATTTGAAGCAACGAACTTCAAAACCTCCAAACATATGTATCCAGCCCTATGAAGTAGTTCGTTTTATATGATTTCAGCAGTCATAGAAAAGGCCATAACTTTCACATGGCATCCCAAACAAGCAATGAGAGAGCTAACCAGATATCATCAAACCATTCAATTGTATAGATTTCTAGAATATCCCTCATCATGAGCTTATTCAACTCCATCTTAAAGAAGCTTCAATTACATACAGTAGATAAGAATAAAAGCCCCCATCAAAATTGCATACTGCTTCTCCAATGCAGACTAAACTCTGACTCCAAAGAAGCAATATAACAACACAATAAGTTATTCCAATATACTCCATCAAAACATCACATCATTTACTAAAACCGGTGAGAACATCACCTACTAAAACCGATGATAACATCACCCACCTTTAGGGAAAAAGGATTGCATTCCCAATCAGCATTGAATTTACAATATTGCTAAAGTTCTCTTTCCTATTGCTCATAATATAACACTCATGCAAGAATCTATATTGGTGCATGATCAAGGAAGCATGTGACAAAAAAATTACACACAAAAGCAACTAAAAGTGTCATCTTACAGTCATTTTAAGCATTTTAGATGGAAATCCAAAGTTTGAAATACCAAGAGTCCATAACGTATTGATAAAGGGTGGACACAGTGACCATAGTCAGCAACCACATTGTCAATTTTAACTGAAATCGGCAAAATAAAAAGTTGAAACAGGGGCTGAAGCCCCTGTTTTGATTGGGAGGAGGGCGGAACCCCTCCTCCGGCTTTCCACTAAGTGCACAATCCTCCGGCAGCCTCAGTAGCCCTTCGACGGCCACCGAAGGCCCTCTCTCCCTCTCCCTCTTCTTCCCTCCCCCATCCTGCTCTCTTTTTTCCTGTCTCCTGTTCTCTCTCAACACTCTCTGTTGCATCGGTTCAGGCCCAATATAGAATGGCATGGGGGCATACCAATCCGTGCCGCCAACCGACTAGTCAGGGGCCCAGTATCGGCACAGCGAACCTTGATTATGACAAAGATCTAATATTTCCATTTTACCTTATCATTTACTATATCCAAATCAAAGACAGAAAGATCTTAATTAGCTCTATCTTTGCCTCTTCTTGCTCAATTTAGACAAGACAATGCTAAAGTAGCATTAAAGCAAACAACTGACATGAAGGAAAAAAACCATAGTTAGAATCTGTAGGCCTTTACTTACACCTGCTACCCAAGCACATGGCCTTTTACCCATTAAAGGCACTATAATTTTTCACATTAATTTTCTGCTTTCACATTTGTTTTAGCATTTTCTTTACAGAAATAAAATGGAAAAGTAAAGGTAAGTAAATCAATATGTTGTCCATAACTAGCTACCTTAGCAACCTAAAACATTTCTTAGAAAAATATTCAAATTATAGAAAATCATTGGCCAAATAATTCCATCATGTACATGTTAAATTTGCCTTAACCTTCGTACAAGCTCCTCTAATTAGTAAGTTTCATCGAACAATATCCTCTCTCTATTAGTATTCTTGCACATCTATATATATGCTCTATAGGAATTATGTATATTCTTCACTCACCTATTCCTACCCAAATTACTTGCTTCCCACAAGTCCTATGAACTATTTGCCTTATTCCATCATGTCTTTGTTATCTCACGGAAGCACTTTTCTATAGCCCCAAAATGTTTTCCCTAGGTAACCTCTCATTTAAAAGTTTCCCATCAGATTCCCCTCCAAACTCCTTTTCCTCATTCATACTACGTAGATCCATATTTTCAACAGGCATTGATTCCATTATTATCTCATATTAAGTATATGTTCACTTTACTCTCCAAATTTTCCAAGAGTATGGTTATCTTTTTTTTTTTTGCGGGGAGGCAGAGAGGGGGGGGGGGGGGGGGGGGGGGGGGGGGGAACGGTCATTCCATTTATCTACACTAAATCAGCACCATTTCATAATATTTAACCAAAATCCAACATCAAAGAATTAAATGATTGTGCATTTAAAAAGGATTTTTAAGTTAATATGCAAGAGAAATCCTTTTTGGTTGGTTTAATTTGCAACTTGAAATCTCACTAGGAAAATTCAGACACCAGGGAAAAGTTTAATACATGAAAGCCTCAAGAAAGTTTGGATTTTAATAATACACCAACCAAGACAGGTTTCTTTCTTCAAAAGCTCTTTGCTCACAATTTTCATATCACAAATGTATGCAAGAATCTTAATCCAATCTTGCTTATTTGTTCTTTATCTAGTTTGCTATCATTATGCTTATAAAGGATAACAGCTTTCATCGTCGTAGCAATAAATTATTGGCTCTATATCTCTTTCCTATCATGTTAAATCTGCCTCAGCACAAGGATATGTTATAAACTTCTGCAAGTGCTGGTTCTCGTAGCATGTGCATAAAGCTCATTGGCCTCAGTCCCACCACAATGTGCTTGTATGATCAAAGTCAGACTATCTTCAAATAAGTTCTTTAGCGCTTTCCATATTTTTAAATCATTTAGATTGGTGCTTAATGCCATTTTAAGCTATCTCTTCTACTTCTGTGCAGCATCATCTGTGTTCGTGGCTGAAGGGAGGGAAATGACGCACTTTACCATATTATGACACATCTCTTCGCATTGTTTCATCTTTCATGCAATATATTTTGGACTAGGTATGTGTCCACATGTCGCTAGTTGATCGCATCTCTCGTCCAAGGTTGGCTCCCCTTTGGCCCTTTTCCCAAGGAATGATAGTTATGACCAATCACTAGGGTCAGCCACTGATTATGAGCTGTCCATCAATGATTAGGACTTACGAGCAACCACTTGCCACCAATTGATGTGATGAACCACGGTCACAGTAAACACTTACCATTGGGTT